>NW_026624259.1:26837-89997 GCF_030028575.1 Malurus melanocephalus
CGCTCCGCCGCCGGGGGCTGCACAGG
This sequence comes from Malurus melanocephalus, assembly GCF_030028575.1. NCBI lineage: Eukaryota > Metazoa > Chordata > Aves > Passeriformes > Maluridae > Malurus > Malurus melanocephalus. The sequence continues at coordinate 26,864 of NW_026624259.1, forward strand.
TAGGTGAGTCCGCAACGGGACCTCCGGCGGGGCGGGAGGCGGGGAGGGGAGGGTCGGCAGCGCCGCGCAGAGCGGAGCTTCCTCCGGGGAAGCACCGGGGCTTCCCTCGCCTACGACGCCCCCGGTGCCGAGCGGGGCCGGGGAGATCCCCGGGCATCCCCGGGCGCACGGAGGGTCCTGGCGTCCTCACTGTCCCCGGCTCCTCAACCGCATTTCTCGGGGCTGGCGGCGGTCCCCGGAGTCGGTCTGGGGACCCCCGCGTCCTGCTGTGGGCTGGGAAACCCTCGGCGTGGCAGGGGATGGCTGTCCTCGCTGCGGTGTCTGGTCCGCATCCCACCCGCAGGGTGTCCCGGTCCCGTGGACGAAGCAGCCCCTCCCGGGACACCGGGTCCCGGCTCATTCCGGTGGTTTCCCGGGCGGAGGGAAGAGGGTACCGTGGGGCTCTCTTTGTCCCAGGTTACCTCTGGAAGACTCGGGGGGCTGGTGCAGTGTGGGGCTCCGGGCTCTCGGTGCCCTTGGTGTGCCCTGAGCTCTGACTCCCGCTCAGGACCCCGCTGGATGCCGGGGCTCCGGCAGTGCAGGGATCGGCTCTGCACAGGTGTGACCTTGGGGTGTTTCGGCGTGGCAGGGCTGTGTGACGGTGCCCAGCACTCGAGGTACCCGCCTACCTGTGTGCGGGGGCCACCCTCGGCTGGGCACCTCTGCACCACCGCGGGGAGCCCCGCTCAGCCCCCCGGAGCGGGTTTGCCGCTGTTGGGGTGCCCGGTGAGCGGGGGGCAGTGGGACCAGCGGGCAGCTTTGCTGGTGGCAGAGCACGGGGCTCCCGCAGCGCTGAGCTCTGCCTGAGCGGGTGCCACAGGCGCCTGTTAGCGCCAGTGGGATGGTGACAGAGCACCTGGATCCTCCTTCCAGAGCTCCACTGCCACGGCTGGCACAGGAACGGGCTGGGAGCCCTGGACGTGGCGGGACTCAGGGCTAGGAGAGCCGGGCAGAGCTCGGAGCCCTCGGACACGGCCCTTATCTGCTGCCACCACGCTGGGAACTCTTTGCACGCTCAGCTCCAGTGAATTTCCTTTTTCTGTTTTTGTTTCTTTCCTGCTGACGTTTTTCCCCTCCGGAATCAAGGGCTGGATGGGGCCCATGGTTACGGGGTGGTGTGAGCAGCCCGACCCCACGCTGGAGTGGCAGCGGGCAGGGCACAGCAGCATCCAGCACCCACCTGTGCCGGTCCCCTCGAAAGGAGAAAACCCTTCCCGTGCCCGCGTGTGCCCCGGGCGCTCCCGGAGAGCGGAGCCGGGAGCGGGACCTGCCGAGCCGCTGCCTGCACATGTTTTCCGTGGCATTCCCCGGGGGCCACCTGCAGCGGCCGCTCGCCCGGAGCCGGGGATCGCTCTGGTGCGTCCTCCGGCAGCCGCAGGATGCATCGGCCTCCTGCGAGCAGYGAGCGCGGCGCCGTGACCTTGGCAGGGCGGGAGCTCACCCCGCCTCTGGCTCAGCCCGAGCGTCTCCGGTTGTTACAGCCCAGCCCCCGGGGTCTGATCCTGCCACGCAGGAGCCTGGAGCGAGGGGATGACCGGGCATGGGGGGAATGTGAGCCGTGGCGGCTGTGCTGGTCCCCATCCTGGTCCCTGTCCCATGAATAGGGTCAGCTGTGATGCTCACAGCCAGCGCAGTGACAGTTCTGCCCCTGTCCCCCTTGGCCTGACACTGTCCCCTTGCTGTCCCTGTCTCAGATGTGCCAAGTTTAGCTGAAGTCGCTGTGGGTGTGAGGAAGGGAGCGCAGCACCATGCCTGTGGCASAGAGGATTCTCCTTCGCCCCATCACCATGGGACTGCTCCTGCAGAGCCTCTTCTTCCTCCTCTTCCTCCTGAGCTCCTGCCTCCACCCAGCTGCTGCCTTCACCAAGGGCTGTTACCCCTCAGAAGAGGAGGGGCTGAAGACCTTTCGCTGCAGCAATGCTCAGCTGACCGAGGTCCCCAGAGACATCCCCAACGACACCAAYAAGCTCTACCTGGACTCCAACCAAATCCCCTTCCTGCCTCGCGATGCCTTCCGGGACCTGCCGCTCCTTCTGGAGCTGGATTTGTCCCACAACGCCATCGCCAGAGTCGAAAGTGGGGCTTTCCGTGGCCTGGCAGAGCACCTGCACTCTCTGGACTTGTCTTCCAACMGGCTGGTGTCAGTCAGCAAAGACGCCTTCAGCAACCTGAAGGCCAAGGTGAACCTGTCCAACAACCCGTGGCTGTGTGACTGTCGGCTGCAGGAGCTGATCCGYGCCGTGGAGCTGGCGGCCGACTCCTCGGGGGGCATCGTGTGYGACTCCTCTGCACAGGAGGAGCACGTCGGCAAAGCTTTCCTGCAGGTCATTGCCGACACGGACTTGTGCAATGTATACAAGAAGACCACGGACATCGCCATGCTGGTCACCATGTTCGGCTGGTTCGCCATGGTGATCTCCTACCTGGTCTACTACGTGAGGCAGAACCAGGAGGACGCCCGGMGGCACCTGGAATATCTCAAGTCACTGCCCAGCAAGCAGCGGCGATCAGAGGAGTCGTCCACCATCAGCACTGTGGTGTGAGCACTGGCATCCTGCTGGACATGGGGACGTGTGGAGCCGCTCCAGGGGCTCACCACGGCTGCAGGAGCTGTCACCAGCCACCAGCATCGCACAGAGATACTCACGGATTTGTTCTGTTCTCCTCCTGGCAGCAGCAGCCACGGCTGATGAGTCCCTGGCTCTGGTGGCTGAGGTCAGGGATGGATATCAGCCATGAGCACTGAGGATCCACAGCATCCTCCCAAGTTATGGAGGACTRGAGTGACCCAGAGTATCCCCCTGGCATGTGGCCATTGCTCTGACTGACCTGGACATTTGGACTTCATCTAAAACTTTTTATATTTTCTTTSCAGAGATCCCTCGGGACATTAATGGAATCGGTGTTTGCATCCCTCCCTGGCTCCCCCTTGGCTGCCCAAGGGATGGTCTGGCAGCCCAGGACAGCCGGGGCCTGGYTCCCTGCCAGGAGGGCAGTGAGAGGGAGCAGTACAGCTGCAAGGGTGATGCCCTGCCAGGTCACTGTCCTGGAGGGTCAGGGTTGAGACTGCAGCCAGTGGGACCAAGAGGTGGGGCAGGAGGTGGGCACACACCGGTTGGTGCTGYCCCATCTCCCGTTTCATCTCCCTGCTCCTTTCCCAGCACACTCAGGTGGGGCAAAGGATGTGGGGGTCCCCACTGAGAGATGAGGTCACTGATGGGCAAAGCAGAGTGTGGGGAATGAGAACAAAATGGGAATGAAATCCCTGGGGCTCTCCTTTGGGGCTGCCAAGGGATATGGTGCTGATGGAGGGGAACTGAGGGGATCCAGCCCTGCTGGATRTTGGGGAGCAGTTTCCCCTCGGTGCTCCCGGGGTCCACGTGGGAGGTTGTTTGCAGCACCCTTTGCCATCTGCTCCTGTCACTGCCGGAGGGGAGCTCTCACCTCACAAGCTGCTGACCGCTCACTRTGATGGGAAGTGGGATGGAGGGAGCTGCCACAACTCCTCTGATGTCTCACCACTCTGCACTGCTGTCAGGAGCCTGAATCTCCCCTAAAATACCCCTAAATCCCCTCCTGACACTTCCAGTATTGGGTTGCAGGTTCCTGGGGGTGGTGGTGGAGGTGATGTTGGGCACAGGACTGRCACAGGCAGGGGTCAGTGCCCACCTTTGGGCACGTGGGTGGCAAGTGGCAACTCAGAGCAAAGTGAGAGCGGACCCAGACTCTTCCACCTGTGTGTCTGGCCTCTGAAAAAGCTGATTTTGGCCTTTTTCTAAACCAACCAATGCTAAATTGCCTTAATTCACCAAGAGCACCAACCAAAGCTGCTTGAACCTCCTCTGTACTGGGCCAGACCTGCCTTGGTGCCAGGCCCAGCCTCAGCCCCTGGTGTGGGCAGTGTCTTTTGGCACAGACAGACCCGTGGGTCTGCCCCCTCGTGTCCTGGTGCCGGCGGGAGCCGTGGGATGGAGTCGATCAGCAGCAGGGCCCACGACCTTCTACAAGTGCCTAATTCCAGCACAGAGCAGGAGCTCTGTAACGCACAAACACCTCGGGCCCAGCTCCCATCCRGGCATCCCCACAGCCCCACGGCAGCTCCTTCCCTCTCTACAACTGGCTGAGGAGAAAAGGGGCTGGGGGAGGCCTGACTGACCCTTYCTGCTGCTCCCCCCAGGCTGCCACCTGTGCACGCAGCATGGGGGATACCGGGACCACCTGACCCATCCGTGTTTGGGTTAAGGGACCTTTTAGTTTTTACTTTATACGACAATAAATTTGTCTTTTACTTTGGAGCTGGTGTGTGTGTCTGTGGGTCAGCRGGCCCTGGTGACGTTGTGGCTGTAAAGGAAGGATGGATGTGCCCGTGATGTGTTTCTGGGCAGGCGCTTGCAGAAACAGGACACCCGTCCCTCCGGTAACCCTGCCCCAGCCTTCAATAATGAACACCCGCGGCTCGGCTCAGGTCGCTGGCAYGCTGCCGGTCCCCGCGTCACCCAGGACCCCGTGGAGTGGTTTCCCAGGGCTCYGCTCCGTTCCCTGCCCTCCCATCCCCACCCGAGCAGCCCCCGGCATCGCGTTGCACACGGGCAGGATGATGACGACCGGGAACAAGCCCTTCCCGCAGCACGGTCTCACCGGTTCCACAAGAGGCCTCTCCGGTCGGTCACTGCCCCATCCCGGTTTGCCGGYGCCGCTCCCCGTGTGATCCGTGCTGGAGCGTTGTGCTGTGGAAGGTGAAACCCTTAACGCAGAGTGACAGTTCCCGCTCGTGGGACATTAACCTTGTTTGTCACTCGGCTGTCTCCAGACACAGACCCCGGGCTCTGGAGCAGATGGCTGCAGTCCCCCGCTCCGGTCACTCCCTGGGGATCCTCCTCCCGCGGCTCTGGGAGCAGCTGGGGAGAGCTGGGGGACACGCAGGACACGTGGCCGCAGCTGCCACCCTGTCCGTGGGGCCGTGGCTCCCTGGAGTCCTGCCGGTGTCCCCTCTCCCGGGGCTGGATGATGCTRAGTCCCCCGGGGTCAGCCCTGCTCTGGATCCTGTCTGTGGAATTATTTGGACGGAAACCATCAGGCTCATTACAGCCCACACTGATGAGCACGGGGGAGAGGAAATGGATTCCAGGAGATTGTCTGGATGTGGAACAGCCACTGGCCAGCGTGCGTGTACAGGGGGATAACACACATAAGAAGCCTAATAAAAGTCTGCAGTAATCTTTGGGAAAGTAATTTGGTCTGGAAGGGATGGAATTGTGTTGGATTTAGGTTGTCACTACTGTTGGATGTTTGATCAGGAGTGACACGGAGTGGGGAAGAACAGAAAAATGGGTTTATGGGACTATTTCCCAGAGGTGTTGTGGCCAACGTGGAGTGTTGGGAGGTCTCAGAAGCAGGGGGCACAGCCTGCCAGACAGCTTAAATCACAAGGAGGGATTTTTCTCACCCCACTCTTTCCAGTTGCGAGGTGCCGTGGGTCACATCCTCCTGAGAGCGGGAGCCAGCGCTCGGCATGGTGGGTGCAAGGGGCTCAGTGTTAGAGGCAGCACTTCTCCTTCAGCGAGGAATTAGAATCATCCCTTTTAATACCCCTCTCTGGGTAATTCGTTTCCTGATGTAGATTTATCCGCAGGGATCAGCAGCGGGAGAATTAACAGCGTGACCTCCTTCTGTGCGTTCCAGCACGCCGGTAAATCTCCGTTATTAACTTCCAAGGAGCTCTGCCCGCCCAGTCATTAACGGCCTGTTCTYCTCTCCAGGATGGAGGAAAATGTGTCACTGGGGCAAGATCTATGACCCGAATCCTCTTGGCGGGGGCGACTCTTTCACCTGCTTGGCTCTGAAATCCCTTGGGAGCACAGGGATGGAGAGAAYTCCTGGGAAGCCCCCAGGATATCCATTGCCAGTGGGCATCCTGCCCGTGGGTCTGTGCTCCCAGCAGCAAGGGGGAACTTTGGGGGAATTTTGGGAGAAAGTTTTGGGAGAAGCCCTGTTTTCTACAGCCCATGAGTGATGTGTGTTCAGCAGCGGCGGCCCCAGACTGCATCCTGAACTTCAAACTGATTAGATTTCCAAGAGGGAAGGAAGGATGTCTAATTGTTTAATTTCCACAATTAGAAAATTATTTATCAATAATTAGGAGTGATGGCARCGATTACACTGGGATTAAAGCCAGGCTACACTTCATCACCCGCCTTTCATTCAGGGATCTTATTTATTTCTTTTCATCCCCCAAAAAATCCATGTACAGCTGYGTTGCTGCCAATAATGAATCATCTTTGTTCACTGCCTGCACAGGACTCATTAATCCAATGATGCCAGTGGTTCTAAGAAGGCTGTTGTGCACAATGCGTGGTCACTGGACTTGGGCAGGAGGAAATTTAATTTCAGTGGGYAGGAAAGTGAAGCAGAGCTGAAAATCACCATAGCACTTCCTGTGCCTGTGGTTGAGAGCTCGGTGGTTCAGCCACTGCATGCTCCCCTCCAGACTCCCTGGTGATTCTCCCTCTCATCACTCGTCCAARGCAGGCATGGTTGAGTGCAGGGATCATTTTCCAACAGCCGTTCTTTTAAGATGAAGTTGTACCAGTTAATAAAATTGCCTGATCCTCAAAATTTTCCATCTCAGAAGGAAATGTCATAAATCCAAGTATTTTTCCTGTTTCTGGAGACTCAGGGCTGTCAGCATCCAGCATCTGGGGCTCATGTTCATCCTCCTGTGGAGGCACTGGGGACCTGTGGCTGTGGCCACAATGTCACCTGGGCACTCTTGGAACACTCTTAACTCTCAGTCAAGTTTTGTTTTCACACAGCTTTCCACCCAAATGCCTCCTGGATGGGTCTTTGTGGGAATTCCTGGGGGATGGGTTAGCCAGGGCTGTGCCACACCTGTCCCAGGTGTGATGAGTCCCTGAGATGTGCCAGTCCCAGGACTCCTGCTCTGGCTGCTCCTTACAGCCCTCCTCCTTATCAGCTGCAAGCAGGGGCCATGAATTGTGTCCTGGGCAGGTCTGCAGCTCCTTCAACTCCTCTTGGCTTAAATTTAGAGGAAAATCTCAAYTGTGGGTTAATAAAACTGCTGCAGGGATTTAAAAGACAACTTTCCCACCAGAGCAGAGGTGTCACTGTCACCCGACGGACGTGTCCYGTCACGGCTGGCAGTTCTGCAGTGAGTGTTTGAACACGTGTTCCTTAAGTGTTTCTTAAGTGGGTTGTTCCAGGCAGCTCTGATGGGAAAACAATGGGTTGCAGCTTCCAGCTGGCAGATTACTCCTGTTATTTTTGCCATTTGTGGATGTTTCAAAGCTCTCGTGTGCTGTCAGTACGTGCTGAGATCCTGGWTGTCTGTGTGGAGAAGGGGACAGGAAGTTTGAAGTTCTAAATTTATTTATTTGTGAGCACTTCTCAGTGTTGTCAAGGTGTTGTGATGATCCTTGGCACAGAGCGAGGTCGGAGCTGTGGGACCAGGGTAGGTTAAAGTGGGGGTTCAAAGGGCTGGTTGTCCCAGGGGTGATGAGTTCTCCACCTCACCAAGAGTATCAGGCTCAGCCCAGGTGCCCATGATCACCCCTGTAAAGCCAGAGCCATGCGGAAGAGGAGGATTTGAGGAGGGTTTAAAGCAGTGAGGAAGGACTTTGCAATTCCTCATGAGCTGTTGTTGCTGTGGGAGGTAGAGAGGGATGGGAACAGCTGAGGTGAGAGCTGATAACAGGGATTTGTAAGTCGTGAGGTGTGACAGGGAAGGGAGAGGTGTGAAGGRTAGTGTCAGCAACGAAAGGCTCAGCTGCCATCCCAGGAGCTGAACTCTGGCTGGATGCAGAGGACTTTCACACAGGAAAGGTCAGAGAAAAGCAACTTCCTGTCAAGTTTTCACGAGTCTCCACTGAATTACTGACACAAACTCCTTTGCAATGTGATGCTTAAATATTTGAGCTATTTTTCTAGTTTTGGTATCACAGAATTCCAGGATGGTTTGSGTTGGAAGGAACCTTAAGGTTCATCAGTTACACCCCCTGTTATGGGCAGGGACACCTTCCCTAACMCAGGTTTTTCCAAGCCCCWTCCAATCTGGCCTTTGACACTTCCAGGGGTGGGGCAACTTCTCTGGGCARCCTTTGCCAGRGCCTCACCACCCTCACAGTGAARGATTTCCTCCATRTATCCAAATTAAAWTTTCCCATTCAGTTTGAGACCCACTGAAGAAGTGGAGATGCTGTAAGAGCTTTTAGAAGGAAGAGTGGGTACGGCTCATTTGTGACTCTCCGTGGCACTTATTATGTACTTACTGCTTTTTTTCCCTCATAATTGATGCATGTGGCATTTTCTCCTCCTGAAATAGGCCAAGAGAACCAGGCAGCACCGCCGAGCCCGGCTGCTTCATCTGTCTCAGCCTGAGCCGTGCGCGGTGTCCAGTTGGCAGCCAGGATAATCAGCCCAAGGGCAGTGGAAATGCTCATTACAGCACACTTTATTCCTGAGTATTTAATAAGTAATGACTCTGAAAAGCTCGGAGCGGGGTCTGTGCCCGTGCCATCTCCTGCTGTGTTCCTGTCACAGTGGATAAGTTAAACTGGGTTGAATTGGGTCGATTTTTGGATGAATACCCACCAAAGAATTTCAAGATGCTGTAAGAAGTTGGGGTTGTTGAGTGGGAGATGTTTCTTTTGCTTGACTTGGTCCTGCTTTGTGAAAGAAAGGAGGAAAGCTGGGCACTGCCTTCCAAGGCTCAGTGTGTGCACAGAGGCTGAGTTCTCTGGTGTCCCTCCATAAAGTGAGTCTGGAAGGTAGAAACTCCCACAGGGAATAGCTTAGAAAGAAGCTCTGAAAGCTCATCTTCCAGGAACTCTGCCTCAGGAGGCTTGGCTGCTCAAGGGCCCGTGCTGGGGCTGGGGAGAATTTGGAGTTACATATGAAGTTCTTGATAGTGGTCAAACAATCTTTACTCACTCAGTGAGCAGGGTGATGGATCGCTGCAGATCCAGCAGCTAACCTTCCAAAGCGGGTCGGGATGAGGTTTTTCTGGGAAGAAAACGTTCCCATTAGCTCAGTACTTTGGCAATTTGTATCATCCGGTGAACTCGTCAGGAATTTACAGCTGGTGTAAGAGGATCATCTGTTCACACAGCACCTGGGGCCAGCCGGGCCCTGTGCAAGGGTTGGATGCAGCTGAAGGGGAAGATGCAGCAGGAGGAGGTGGGAGAGGCTCTGCAGATTCTCTGCTTCCCTCTGGAATGTTCTGTTTTTATTYTGGGGACAAGGAGAGAACCATAACCTGGATCCTTAATCCTCCTGAATGCTGGGCTGTGTAATTTGTTATTCACCCTCACTTTTATCTCAGAGRCCTCATTTTCCTTTCTCCTCATGTCCAGGCTGGAATATTTCAGAAACAGAGAAAGMAATGTGGGGAAAAAAAAGAAGGGGGGAACATGACACTTTTAAATCTCAAATACTTCTGTTAATATCTGCTAGAAATTCCTCACAGAGATTCTGGCATATGCCTGTCTGGCACATAACTCCACCACAGCCACCTGCCATCCTGCCTGGTATTGTTTGTAGCTCCTTTGTGTTCTCTGAGCAGCACAAAGCTGTGGTGTGTCTGGTGTCACCACCAAGAAACAGACTGCACTAAGCCACGTGACAAACTTCTTTTTTTTCCCATTTAATTACTTTTCCTTGCATGAACATTGTGTTTCAAGCAGTGCTTTTTCCAGTCTAGGGGGTCCCTGAATGCAGGAAAACCTAGGGGTGCATGAATGAGGATGTTTTGTTCCAAAGGGATTGGAGGATTCCAGGATTGGCAGCTAAAATGCRCACCACAGCACCAAGAATTCTTTCATAGCTGCTCTTTGGTTCCCAGTCTCTGCTGGTTTAATAGCAGGATTTTGCTCCATAMATTCTGGCTTGAGGCCCAGCACAGGTCCGACACATCACCTCGTCGTTGGGACTGTAAGTTCCAGGACCACAAACCACTGTGAAGAGAAAAAATTCGGGGTTCCAGCCAGTTTCCCCCTGCCTCAGGAGGCAATCAGAAACCCCCATGAGCTTTCCCAGTGCCCTGTGGGAGCTCCTGTCCTTCCAGAGCTCCCTGAGCCTTTGGCTGAATTTTCCCCAACTCCACAGGTGCTGCAAAAGAACTTGAAAAATTATCAGAGTTTTCTAGCAGCACTTCAAATAAGGGAATTATTTCTTATGGGCTCAGCATCCTGAGAATTGTCACTCACCAGTGACCTGGAAGGAAAAAACCCACTGCACTGCTTCTACTTACTCTGCTTGGAAATGCAGCTACACTCGTGAGTGGCCTGACATGCTCCACTGGCTCATTTCCTATCATTATTTTAAATCTACGACGCAAATGTCTTCCCAGAGGATGAACAGAAATATCCCTGCTTTTGACCCCAATATTTCCCTAATCCTCCCCAGAGCTCTGTGCCCRAGCACTAATCAGCTATATTTAAATCAATGAGCTATATTTAAATTGATGTATTTTATATTTACCGCAGCAGCTGGCGCAGTTCTGGTGTGTGTGGTGGTTTTTCCCAAAACCTGGCCGACAGCTGTTGATGGGAGTCATGGCAAAGCTGTTGTCCACGTACTGTATTGTAGGAACAACGTGAATCTCATACTTCAAAATGTGCCTCAGCTGATGGAAAAACTTTCCAATTCGCTCTGCTGCCTAAAATTCAGAAGTATTGGGAGAATAAAAGCATAGTTGGTTGGGTTTTGTTGATTTCAAAATATCAGGAAATATTTTATCGTCCTGATTTCCACACACTGACTTGTCACTTTAATTGGGAACCTTCCTTGGCTTCAGGGGGCCTGAAATCAGATRTGAGTTGATCCCAGGATTTAACATTTAAAAGGCAGAGAGGACACATTTCAGACACTGGCCACAGTAGACTTACTTTATATTGCATTCCATTTTCCAAATCATAAATTAAAGATTTCATTTAGAGTACTGGAAGTTCAATATACCAATATAAATGATAATGTTTATTCCACTTTATTATTAGAAGCAAATAGAAAGCAAGWAATGAGCCTGATTTTAAAATGTTTTTTAAAGCTATTTGTATCAATTTGGCTTTTAATACCATTTTTYTTTCCTGAATGGAATTATTTTAAATCCATGAATCATCATTTACAATATTAATCCCACAAAATCTGGGTAAAGATGGATTACTACCAGTCACATCAGCGGGAGCTAAGGCAGAGGTGGGTGTTAAAGAGGCAGAGAAAACACAAGGTGACTGACACAGAACCTGTCGGACTCTCTTGTTTGTCACATCTTCACAGTCRTAAGGAACCTTGTGGCAAACTTCTTCCCATCCAGGTGCAAATGGATTGACTGTGGATGGAGGAAAAAAGATTCATGTAAAAGGGGAAGAGATAGATTAGGTCCTGATGGTTTCTATCCAGTTCCTTCCTTTGTTATAGTAAGAGTCAGAGGTCAACAAATATAAAATTTAGCAGGGGAGAAAGGGGCAGTTATGCTAAGCTGAACCATTTTTTCACATAGTACCCTCAAGGTCCAACAAAAAGGGCTGAAGTTTTATGTAAAATAAAAAATCTTTGGGTCCTCAGTTTGCCATGAAAGTTTCTTGACTTCACTGAGGGGAAAACAAAACTGAACAAACAAAACTATGAAYAAAACTGTTCCATAACCTCTTGGATGGTCACTCCTGGCATGTRGTGAGAACAGATACAGGACTGAATGTGGTCAAAGCATTAAGGAGTAACTTATTTCTGTCCTTCCCCTTGTCTATGGCAGGGRTGGAACTGAATGAGCTTCAAGGTCCCTTCCAACCCCAACCCTTCTATGATTCTAAAACCAGAGTGGTCCCAGATCTACTAAAAATCAGATACTGAAGACCTAAATATGTCAGTTACATTAGGGCATTTTATGTGCTGCCTCCTTCCAACAGTCCTCGCTAACCTTGGTAATAGCTGCTTTCACTAGGACTGTAAAAAGTTGAACGCTAAATTTAACATAAAAACTGCGTTTTAGCTCCATCTGTGGGTAACAAAAAAAAATACAGGGACTCCAAAAAAGAAGAGGGAACAACTTTTGGAGGTGCTCTTGACTCTGCAACGTCTCTCAGACATTTTTATAKCACTCACAAGTTATTTGTAATAATAAATGATCCCTACCAAGCAAGAAATCGGTTACCTTGAAAATTAACAAACAGCTCATGGTGGAGGCCGTTCTTTGGTGTCATGATAGAGTGGCACTTGTAGGATGACTCCTTGATGTGACAGGTCAGGTGGGAGATGGTGCTGTTGAGGATTTGGTTTAATTTCCTGAAGAACAAGCCGTTGGTTTTCAGCTTGCAATGCATTGTGGTGAAGCGGACAGAAACCTGATAGGCATGGTCAGCTTCCCTGTAGGCTGGGAGGAAATAGCTTGAGTGTGAATTTGGGGTGTAATCACAGAGTGAATTTTAGACAGATTATCCATTCTTTGTGTCTGAAATATGGGATTTTATTCAAAAGAAAATAAATAAAGCATAGTCATTAGTGATGTCACAACACACTCGTCCTTTCCAGACCTGATTCAGTAGTAAGAGACATTTTAGTTTGAAATATACAGGAGTTAGTGTTCTTATTAAGCACTCTGTTCCCAAATAATAAAAACAAAAGTTGAGGTAAATAGTAAAATGGCACAGAACCAGTGTGTTTGCCAAGCTGTGTGTCTGAAACGGGTTGGGATTGTGCCATTTCTATGCAATAATAGTATAGTAGTRTTATATTATTATTATTTTAAAAACTAGTGTTTCTCAGACATTTTTGGGTTGTTATGTTGTGGGTGGGAAGGTGATGTTGGTGAACAGTGGCTACAAGTGGTGGAAGGAGTGCAGGTCCCAGATAACTCTGGAATTCTTTATTTAATTCTGTTATTAATAAGGATAGAGATTATATTCTTGGGAGCAATAAACTTTTCCCAGAACCATGAGAGGGTGCATGGGTAAAAAATTTTATTTTCTATTCTGGGATAAAATTTGAACTAATTATTTTGTTGGTTTTTTTTTGTTTTCTTTTTAAATCAAGCCTTGCAGTAAACACACACTTTCACAAACCCACCAACCTGCAAAGGCAATGTGCTTATTTCTAATTTATCAATCTTACCATAAACCATGAATTTATAGGCCTCAACCATTTCTGTTTCTTCCTGCGTTGTAGTTTCGATGACTTTGTGGGACAGAGTACAAGTGTAGGCACCAGACATAGATTCACTGAAACCCATCATCATCAGCTTCCCTGTCTCTGTCAGATTCACGTATCTTTGCCCTAAAATCAAAATATTAGATTACTGGWAATGTCCACTTTTTGATGCATTTAGAACATTTGAAGATGAAATCTTTCTCCTGTGCATAATGACAGTGATTTATGTTAGCCTGAAAYGATCTCAAATTTATGACTTTTAGGGTTTTCTGTAAGTTTCCTTTCAGCTCAAGTATTTGGAACTTTTAGAGGGAGAAGAGAAACAGAGTTTAATGTCAGAACTCATGGAAAAGTCCGGCAAAGGGCCAAGGGACTGTTTGGAGTCATCATCCTGTTGCAGGGGGATGTAAATAGAAACAAGGAAAATATGTGACTTTTTTTTGGTCTGAACTAACCTTCTAAATCTCTTCCATCTGGACCAACCCAYAAATAGCTGGGATCTATTATTCTTTCTTGAGAAAGAGCCAGATCCATACAGACCAGGAACGGGCTGTTAGTGAACACCTTAACGTACACATTCACTGCAATACAGAAATCAGGTAAATGGTGTAAAATGCTGAATGTTGAATGAAATCACAAAAAAACCCCAAAAAACAAACAAAGAAAAAAAACCCTTCATTGAAAAATGTATTTAAAATGTACTTTTCAGGTTTGTAAAGTATAAGATATACTTGGAAAGTATAAGATTAATCTCCATTTGTTCTTAATTAATATCCAGGAACTGTCCACAGCATGGCTGGTGCTGACTGTGTCAGGGAGTCACTTGCATGGTGAGTCACAAACTGTGATGCAAGGGCACAAAAAGGACCAGATTTTTGACTGAGACCCTCACTTAGATATTAAATTTTCATCAGGGCTTCCAGCAGCACTGTGGGACAAATATATTTCCATCCCCATCCCCTTTTCCCTTGTTCCTATGCATACAAGGTTGTGTCACTTCCATGTGTACTGGTGGTACATAATGATCCCAGGGCTTAAATCCCTAAATTCCAATAAGAGCTAAATATAGATAGAAAAAAAGGACAAGTTTACCTTCATGCCTGGTGTCACCATAAATTTCATTCTTTCCAATTAAATCAATAGATTGCTCTTCCTTCACTTCTGCTCTCACTGCAGGGAAAAGTAATTGGAATATTAGAGATCAATCTAAATATGTGATTGGTAATCCTTTGTTTCACTCTGGGTGGGGGGCTGTCTCATTTTGTTTCTTTTGTCTTACTTTTCATTTTTCCAGACACTTTTTTTCTTAGCAACAAGCAGGAGCCCTTTGTTTTGACCTGTTGCTTTTTAAGTGTTTTAGTGCCCAGGTTGCAAACCTGRATGTACCAGGTTCCAGACCAGATGAGCCTTGCTCTTTAGAAAAAGCCACTAAAATAGTTATAAAATCTGAGTATAAAGTGAAGRCTCCTGAGGGTGACCCTGAGGAGACACAGGGCTGGGATATCTCAGTCTTTTCACTTCTGGTGTCAGGCACGAAGGTTTCTGTGATGGGACTCCCCAGGAAAGGTAAAGATTGTTGGAAATTTGGGGTTTTTTTTTTTTCAGGCCGTGGGCACACTGGGGCAGCACTGCCTGAATATTGTGTCCCAGGATTAGGTTTGGGGGACAGTGGAGTGCCACTGGAGCTATGACAACCTCTCTAACGGGCTCCATTTTCTTGTCCCCTCTTCAGGGACTTCATCACCCACTCCTAGGGAAGGTTCCATGGGGACCCCCACCCCTCAGCAGAGCGCGAACGCCTCACGGCCTCCCCTCCGCCGCCCTCTGAGGGGACCGGCCTCACACCAACACAACCCCTACGGCTCCTTCCCACGTCCAGTCACGCTCACCCCATCCTACGGCCACCACCACGGCCGCCATGGCCAGGAGAGCGCCCGGGGGGCAGCGGGGCCGCCCGCCGCCCCCCGCCATCCTCCCGCCGCCCCTCACAACGGCCGCCGCGGGCGCGAGGGGGCGCTAACGGCCCCCCCTCCCCCCCCGCCTCCATCCCCGCGCGCGCCCGGCGCTTCCCGCCCTTTTTCCTCCCCTCAGGGCTGAGGGTGGGAAGGGGCGGGGGGGGGTGTCCCCGCCGGGGTCTTTCGTTGCTTTTTTCGCTCCCTCGCCCACACCCGGTACTTTTTATGGTGATTTAAAACATTCTGCTGCCTCGCCCGCACTCCAGTAGGCTTTTAAAACAGTGTTTTGTTGCGGGATTTTTTTTTTTTTGTTTTCTCGATTTCAGGCCCCTGAGGCGCTTGGCAGTGAAGGCCGGCCTTGGCCACCCCCCCCACCCAACCGTCCCGCGCCCGTTGTCACCCTTCAGCCCCACATCGCTCCTCCACAGTGCGCAGTGAGCTGTGTTTTTGAGTCTAAAGCGGTTGTTCTGGCTGTGGGACAAGGAGAGGGAAGTACAGGGGGAGGAGGGGGGAAGAGGCTCCGTCATGGCTGTGTCTGTCAGTGCTGAACCTGCCCTGGGCTATGGAAGGTGACCATGACCATGGCAGGGGGTGGGAGGAGTTCAATGGGCTTTAAGGTCCCTTCAAACCCAAACCATTCTGTGATTCTGTGATTCTGTGATTCTGTGATTCTGTGATTCTGTGATTCTGTGATTCTGTGATTCTGTCACTTGCTGTGAGAAAGACCGAAAGTAAGAGCTGGGCACATCCTGTGGCTTTTCCTCCTGAGGGGTTGTGAGTACTGAGTGTTCTCCAGCTGCAGGTTTCTGGAGAAAGTCATTACAGGACACATAYTTTTCTGCTTAAAAGCAAAATATATCATTTTCAGTACCCAAAAGTGCTCCAAGAGAGCTGGAGAGAGATTTTGGACAAGGGTCTGGAGTGATAGGGCAAGAGGAACGTTTTCAAACTAAAAATGGCAGATTTAAATTGGWTATTTGGAAGGAATTYTTAAYCATGAGAGTGGTGAGGMCCTGGAATGGGTTTACCAGGGAAGTTGTCCCAGGAATTATCCGAGGTCAGGTTGGACAGGGCTTGAAGCAACCTGGGGTGGTGGAAGATATCCCTGCCCATGTCAGAAGTGGAATGGATGTTTTTTTAAGTCCCTTACAACACAAACTCCTCCGACATTCTATGCTTCTGCCATTTGGCTGTGACTGAAAGTAAACACTGGGCACATGCTGTTGAGTCGAAAATAAATGTAGCTTCGAAGTTGGTTACATGTTTTGGAAAACTTGCTATGGCTTTGAAACTTTTAAACATGTAACTATTTTGTTTCTAGAGCAGGTGATACAAAAACACTTAGGAAACTGCTGACAGGCAGAGAAAGATCCTAGCATTTGACCACACTGCACGCTCCAAGACACTCAAGACTAGGAACGGTGGCCAAGCCTCTGCAAATTAGCAAAATAATATTTATCCTAACTACCTAGGTCATATTTATCACTCCAGACCACACTACTGTCCAAAAATGATGTCACAGTATTTGCATTACAAATATGGAACCAACCAACACAGGAATAAGAGTTATTTTTGCAGAGAGCTGTGAAAGTTTTCACTCAATGCTTCTATTAAAAGAGCACATAAGTTATGAGTTTCATTTATAAAAGAAAAGAAAATTCGGTAAAAATACAAAAAAAAATTAGAAATGTGAAAAAGGAGGTATCGAGTTATTGATGGAAAATAATTTTACTCAAGCTTTTTTCTTCCTTAGACCAACATATTAAGTGGTTTGTTAAGGTCTAAGAACTATGTCAGGGTTTTCATTTTTAATGTCCTTGAGCTSCTGAGCAGGTCAAAACCGGGACCACCTCAGACTATCCTGCGTTCCCTTGTGCTGAATGTTTTCAGTTTTACTCAAAGTGAACATTTCATGCTGACACTGTGCAGGCAAAATGATTCAATTTTGTAATGTGTCTGCTATAAACGAGTCATATTTCAGCCTGAGCAGCCTCAGTTCCTAAGGATGTTTATAGCTCATTTCTGGTCCTGCACAGCCCGTCAGTTCCCAGCTTGTTAATTATTATAAAATAGTATCTCTACTATAAAGATTTGGCTGCAGTTTTGGTTCTTTATAAACTCTTAGTCAGTGTCTTTAGCCAAATGACTCATTTATTTTCAACTCTATAATATTTCCAAGTCCCAGACTGGTAAATTGCCATTATAGATTTGTAAGCTGRGGGGAACAGGGTGTTGGTTATTTTTAAGAACAGGGAGTGTTGTGGGGAGGATTTAATAGGACAAAATGTGATTTGTGTTTATGTTTGTGTTTAAAACCTGGATTACTAGGGCTTGGTTGTTTGTTTTTTGGTTGGTTGGGTTTTGGGGTTTTTTTTTTCAAGCTCTATCAGTAGGAAATGATACAAGAGGAAAAAAATCTGCATTTGTAAATTTGATCATGGAGTGAGTAGATATTAAAAAGGTGAATATTTTATCCTAGGAAATATGTGGAGAGATTTCCAGGAGTGCAGAGTCAGGTGAAGGACCTGTTGCAGGGCTCTGGAGAGGCTGCAGGTCACAAGTTCTGTCTCTGATCTTTCAGGTGAGTGATCCAAAGGTGAGATCACACAAAGCAGAGCCACAATCAGTACAGAGTTACAATTTATAGGTTGGGAAAAACAGGCTTGTTTGATTTGTGCCCTGGAAATAAAAGCAGTGATGACACAAACGATTCTCTGAAGGTAAATGTGAGGGGAAGTAGAGATTTAAATCAGAGAACAAAGCTGGCAGAAAAAAATGGATAATCCTGGGATGGATAACAGAGGTTTCTGATGGCTGCACAACAATCCCAGGTGTTCCTTAAAGTTTGTAGGAGCAGGAAAGCTGCCTAATTATTAAATGGTTCCAGAAGGGGGTTACAGATATTGGAAAGAAGAKAATTGCTTGATTATCCCGTATCTGTAAAAAATATATGTATATATTTTTTATTTTTAGAATCTTTTCCCAAGCAATGGAAAAGCAAGAGCTTAAGAAGCAGCCGTTGGCACCACACAGGAAGTGAGTAGGAGAATCATGTTTCCATGTTGTTATCCCTCTCCTGATCTATGGTAATTTGCCCTTGCTGCCTTTGGGTTTACATCCAAGTGATGAGCTCAGATCCCAATTTCGTTTCTCACTTCATTAACTGGTTTTGGGTCTGCAGGGACCTCTAAATGTCACCTGGTGCTCCCCCCTGCCTCAGCAGGGACATTCTGCACCATGTCAGGTGGCTCAAAGCCCTGTTCAGGCCCCGTGTGGAATGACCCTCTTTTAGGGAGTCCGTACTAGACATACTCAGATCATTATTTAACCATTCCCTAAGGACTTTGAAATTCTTATTTGTTTTATTTTATTAAAGARCTTTGCACTTTGATTTTCTGCTAAATAGCAACACCATCTTTTAAAGAAAACCATCTCACTTAACCGAAGTTCTATTTACTATTATCTCAGCCATTTAACTTTTACCTACAGTTCGACATGTGCCCATTATGGGGACAAAAGTGACTGGGGGCTTCCCCAATCCCCCAAAACAGGCGCTGTGCCCTCAGCCCACCCTGCCCAGCCGCTGTCCCTCCCGAGGGGCGGGAGTCCTCTGCGAGCGGCACCCGCAGCAGCTCCAAGGCARGCGAGCCCGGGACCCGGGACAGGGACCGGGTCGGCTCCTCTCCCCGCCACCCGGCGCCGCTCTCCGCCCGCCGAGCGCCGGGCCGGATGTCACGGTGACGGGCGGGAGGCGAGGCCGGGTGCGCTCCGCTGGCAGTCCCGAGCCCGGGCGGGCAGGTGGAGCCGGGACGCGCGAACGGAGCATGGAAGGTGAGAAACGACCCCGTTCTTCCCCCGGACCCTCTGCCCCACCGGGGCCCGCAGCGGCTTCACCGACCGGGGGCTTCCAGCCGCTTCTTCAGCGCTTGCTGCAAACAGATCGCAGGCTCTGGAGCAGAAATCGAATCGCGTGTAGTAATTAAACGGGAAACGAACGGAGCTTTTTGCCCCTTCTCTGTTGAATTTCAGAGACATCACAAAGCCCGTGATAAAGCCGGCGTTTAGAATGCGCTTTATCTGCAGTTCTTATTCTGGGCTTTAACGAATTCAAGAGTGTCTTCATTCTTTTCACCTGTAAAACGTGCCCATAATATTCAGAGCCAGCGAAAACCAAGCTGGGAGTTAATCTTGGGCTGTGGAATAATTCCTTGGTGAAGAAAAGCAACATTTCTGCTATTTTTTAAAATTCTGGSAAAGAAGGCTTTGCAAAGCATCGCTTGGCTTCTTATTTCAAAGGTGGAGRTTCTCTCTTCAACTCAATGTTTTAAGGGCTCCAGTTTAGTTTCTGCTCTGTCTCAATGACTTGAGGCTTTTGGTTATTTTAAGTTAGCTGGAGATGCCTATTTAACAATGCATCTTCCTTTGCTAAAGGCTTTTTAACTGTTTATATGTAAATAATCACTCATTGAATTTGGCTGAATTGAGAATGTTGCTGTTCGAGAGAAGTAACTAATGATTTGAAAGAATGGGTTTGAGGGCACTTTGGCACTTAAAAATGTAGCCTCGTTTTCTTGATCTAGTTGGGATCAYTTTTTGGGAGAGGGAAGATTGCGAGGTGTGTTGGAACAGCCTGCAATTAGAAAATAACAAGGTTTTGCTGCAACTGAGGTTATCTAAGAAGTCCCTTTTTTGGTGTTCTTATTTCTTTTGTGCTCAAAGCAAACATGGGTACATTAAGTCCTTCAGTTTTCGTTCTTTACTTGAGGATGATGAGGATCCATTAAYGTGCCTGAGATTGCTGCACTGGGGATGAATTTAGTGCAACAGTGTTGTAAMGTGTTATCCCTGGATACAGTAACTTTCAGGAGCATTTCCTCAGGAGCATGAGGGTTGGGAAAATCTCCGTGCCCTGAGGATAGAGAAGTAATGCAGCTGACCTGGATTTTCCATGCCCAGTGTGAGGAGGTCACAGAGCAGCAGACAGGCCCTGGCAAGAGTGGGTGTTTGTCTAAAATTTGTCATTAAATCGGTTGTGTCTCTCCATGACTGGCTTGGTTTTGCGACTTTTGAAAGAATCGCTCCAGGTTCTGGGCTGGGATCAACAGGTTGGATCAGGAGTTGGACTTTGATGACCCTAGTGGGTCTCTTCCAACKCAGGATATTCTATGATTCAGGATATCCTATACTGAATCACTAATCTAGTCTTCTGGGTTTTGAAGGCTGCGTGCAACTATACGAGAAAAATTTCCTTAGTTATACACTGTGATCAGGACTTCTTCCCATAATGACATGTGCACTTAAAATGCCTGTATTGTTTCACACATTGCATGGTGTTTAAGAGCAGCAAAATATTAGAGACCCCATAAAGAGTTTATTCAGCCCAGGGGCTTTTTTCATAAAGCCATGGATTCTGTGGATGCTGCAGAAGCATATTCAGTGGTGAAATCAGCTAGAATTTCTCTCCTTAATGGCTCTGGGTGGGTTGAAGGTGAAAAACTTGTTGGGTTCAAAAAGGTTGAATGGTGTTCGTWGTGAAGGTACTGGCTTAGATGAAGAAACCAGCCATGTTTGCTCCACGTGCTGTGATGGAAGAATGWAGAGGAAAGGGGATTTTAAAATATGTCCCCTTCTCTGTGCTGTTGGACTGAAAAGTGCAGCTGGCAGGAAAAAGGCAGCATTCTGGTTTCACTTTGGAGACAAACAGGTGAAATTACAATAATTCAAGATATAGTTCCCATTCTGTATTAAGGACAGAAAGGTATTTTGGTCATCAGTGATCTGAAAAATATCCATTTTAGGAAGGTTAAATTTCAGATTGACTGTTTTGGTCAAATACCAGGATGCAGTATGAATAATGTTGCATATTAAAATACCATAGGACCTTTTTAGCACCCCCTTTGAATATTTTGGCTCCCTTTGCCTATTGGCGTAGAACACAGGATGGCCAAGAATTGGTTTCGAAAGCACACGAATTTTACTTCTGCTTTGTAAACGCACATCGTGCCTCAGCTGCAGCACACAGAGACAGGCATCCTCTTCCCATGCACCCCAGCCAGAGGAGCTCTTTGAAGATTGGAAAGACAAACGTGTTCTGTAAGTGATTTCCTGCCTCATGCTTTTTTGAACATTTGGTAGAAAAATGGTGTTATTGGCATAGAATCAGGGATGGAATCTTCCTACATGTTTTCCTGTCACCTTGAAGGATCGGGCTTAAGACACTCAGGAAAGAGACCTGAGATTAAATATTAAGAGACCACTAAGGCTGTAAGAAGCTGCTGGAGACTGATGTTGTACAGAAATAGGGTGCTGGTGAGGGGAGATTGGGGGCTTGAGAATGAGACAAAGGCCAGAACATTTCTCAAGCGAAAAGAGAAACCTTCTATGGTGTGTCGTTGTTTTAATCTCCTCTGAAGGGCTGTTCTGCCCAGCAGCCATCGTGGGCACAAACCTGTTGCGTTCAACAAAATATGAATAAATTTGCAGAGACGAAGGGGATGAGGGTCTGAGGAGGTTGAGCAGGTCCTGCTCGGCTCTTGCAGGGCTCCGGCAGTGCCATCCTCTACCAAGTTGTGCTGCAACTGCCAGGGARACCTAAGGAATCCAAAGGTTTCTAAAAATATGTCGTTATCCAGGAATAAATGCAGAATAGTTGGAATTGAAGCAATGATGTAGGGGTTCTAATTTTTTCTTCCACAACCTGGGAGCTCAGGGAAAGGCAGATTTGTTGCCGAGGTTTCAAGCCACAGTGGCACCTTGGGGCTTCAGCCTGGGGCTTTGATCCCCATCACCCAAATGGGGCAACTGTGCTGGGTTTCTGAATGCAGTTAAATACAAAATTAAGTGTTGCAGAATAAGAGAGATTCCGCTTAATTTTGTGCACAGTTACAAGGGTTTGCATA
Source organism: Malurus melanocephalus (assembly GCF_030028575.1). NCBI lineage: Eukaryota > Metazoa > Chordata > Aves > Passeriformes > Maluridae > Malurus > Malurus melanocephalus. Next base: position 48,912 of record NW_026624259.1, read on the forward strand.
ATTTAAGTGTCTGTATTCATGGAATYATGGAATGTTTTGTGTTGGAASCGACCRTAAAGCTYGTCCAGTTTCACTCACTGTCATGGGCAGGAACATCTTCCACTTGACYAGGTTGCTYCAAACCCCWTCCATCCTGRCCTTGGACACTTCCAGGRATGRGGCAACCACAGCTCCTCTGGGYTATTATTGTGGTGTAAAGTTAAAATCAATATTAGAGAAAAATKTGTTAATTTATCTAGAATTTACGCATGTTTCTTCATCATTATTCACTATATAAATTTGTCCACTTGCTTCTTTGCTCCTCAAATTTCCTGGCTTAATAGAATGAAAATGAGAAATCAAGGGCTATAATTATACAGTTCCTTGATCTGTTTTATTTATTTCAAATATAGATTCAGTAAATATCTGAACGTTTTGTCATTTAACTCTGTGACTATCTTTATGATGCAAGGCCTTTATTTYGTTGCACACAACATCCCACCCTCTATTCATGCAGTTTTTTGAGAACCTCTGCTGATACCAGGCTGCTTTGCTGAAGAGTTACCAGAGATTTATATTTTAACATTGCAGAGACCACAAAAATGTTCCATGCAGAGGAGGTAAAGACAGATAATTATGGGGTAAATGTCACCAGTGGTTAACACCTCATGCCCGCTGCCTGGGTGTTTCTGTTATGTAACTGCCAGGAAGAAATCTTCCCAGTCCTGGAACTATTATTTTTTATATTCAAAGGTGGTAAAAGATTTTATGGCATGTAAAAAATAAAGGGGCGGGGGGCGGGGAAGCTACAGGAAAGAAAAGAGGAAGGAAGCAGGTAACTGTGTCTGTGTTAAGAATTCAGCCTCCTATCAAAGAAATCTCAGGGCAGGGAGGCCTTGAGTAAAGACATAACGGGACAGCTCAGGTCTGTGCCTCCAGTTCAACTCACCAGCTGAAATTTGGGCACTGAAGTGGGAGATGGGAATTCCTGCAGCTTATGTTGGCTTCAGAACTCTGCTGAGCCCCCAGCATGCTGGGAAACCAGGCTGCATGGGTAGTCCTCTGAAAAATTTTTAAAATTCCTAGCATTTGATCCCTTTTGGAATTTCTCAGTGGGAATTAGACTTACATTCCCATGAAAACCAAGTAAATCTTGTAAAGGTAATGGGGGTTTCCCTTTGTGTTGGAAAAAGAATGTAAAAATGCCTTTGTGCTTTAGAGAAATTAATTCCCTACAGAGTTATTACGGYTGTACTGTGCTCACAGGGCACACAATGAGTAAATCAAAAGCATAAGGTACTCTGTTCTATAAGTTTTTGAAGTGAGAAAATCATACCTAATCCCTTTTCTGGGCACAGGCCAGTGCTCAGGATACAAAGACGTGAAACATAACACTAATTTGGTTTTTATTTCTTTGAAATGTTTTCTTTTTCAATTTTACTTTCAGCCAAGAACATGGGAATTTATAAAATTGTAACAACTGTGTTGTGAACTGTTCTAAATATTAAACACCTCAGGCTGCTTTTCTGTCTTTTGCAGATTCACAGCCCGGGATGGACCTCAGTAACCCCCAGGAGCAGCCCATAGCTGCAGGTACTGTGCTGTTCAGTTATGTTTTTCCACTCTCTCTATACAATTTAACACTTAAGTGGAGAAAACCACATGAATTGCAGCTGGTTTGGGGTCCCAGAACACTGAGTAGCTGAGTCAAAAGTATGAAGAGGGACATTAAAGGCAGAAAAAAGTAAAGTCTAATGTTGAAACAAAGCTATGGAAGTTCGATATAACATTGGAAAACGATAGTAAAGTGGGGAAAGAACACTGTATAGAAGGAAATGCTTTCAGAAGAAAGCTGGAAGTTTTGATTAGAGAAGCAAGAATAATGCAATTTGCTTGRTTGACTGCATTTCTGAAAATATGAAAACAAACCTCCTGAGTGAGTTTGACAAGKGTTTCACTTTCTTGTTAATAAAACGATCGAGCCTCTTTTTAGCTCCAAAGTGATATTTAGGTTGAGAATGATCGGGGCTGTTCCCATCCAACTGTCAATGGATAATGAATTTACCAGCAATTTCACAGTATTACTGTAAATTTAAAGAATTCCCAGAACTGGTTGAAAGAAAACACTGTSCATTCTTTAATGAAATATTGATCTTAAATTTACAGAAATACACATAATATGGACCTAGTTTGCTTTGTGTGGTTAACAAAACAGGCTTTGTTTGAAACCCTTCACCCAAATMAATTCCACTACAGTTAAAAAGGTGTCTTTATTTCCAGGGAGAGAGCCTGGGATCTCTGAGATGCTGATCTGCATGATAATGCTGATATTTAAAAATACACATGTGTAATAAGCAGAGAAGTACAAGTGGGTTCAAAGAGGCCTTGATTACATGTGCTTGAGCAGTTTCCTGGCCTAGGGCCAGAATGATTAATATTTTGCCCAAAAGAACAAAGTGGAGCTGCCTTTGCCTTACTCCAAGGAGCTCCATCCCTGCTCACAGCAGTTGTCAGAGCACCTATGATAGAGTTAGATATGCAGGTTTTATTCCTGTTGTCATTTAGAACAACCTCCAGAATATTTAGATCTGAGCAAAAGCTRAAAATGGGTTCAAGGTATGTGTTTGTGTAGAACTTTGGGAAGTAAAATCATTTCCCAAAGTGCAACCAGTGCATCCATAGAAATAACACTGTGGGCACTGTCAGCAGTGCTGGGAGTATGCAGGTGCTTTGAGGGAATCCCTTGAATATATTCCTGGAGAATAAATAGTCAATTATTATTTCCTTTTTTTTTTCCCCAGAAGAACAAGAGGATTTGACAGACTGTAATCTGAACAAATCCCAGGAAATGGAAAGCATGGATAATGTGGAAGATATGAAGGAACACAATCAGTCTAATGAAGAAGCAGGAGGTAAAGTAGAGTTGGAATTCTGAGATAYAATAGTTATATTTTGTCTTTTTATTCATCTGATTATGCTATGAGAGCAGGCCTGTAAARGGAACAGCAATACAATTCATTTGGAGCATTTCAACATGCTCTAAGGAGGAGCAACTCTTCCATCAGGGAACCTCACGTGCATTTTACYGAGGTCAGTTTTACAGGATCTATGAAATATGGATGGGAAGATAAAAGAGCAAGTGCATCTGGTGAGCCTTTAATGTGTGTGGAAACATAAAAATTCCAAAGAGCAGTTTGCATAGGCAAATCATGTGTTAGGACTGCAATTTTTATTAATGYTGCTAAGTACTTTCATACCTAAAAAATAACTTGGTGATTTATTCATGTTTTTGAAAGAAAGAAYGAGTTACTTCAAATTCACAAGACCACTCAGGCCTGTAAAATTTAAAACTGTAGCAGCAATGCTTTACTTTACACTGTGGGTGAACAGGAGGTTGGTCAGTTTTCCATACTTATGGTTGAATTTGAAGAATAAACCCTTCCTTACAGGTTTGAGAGAAGACACAGGGATTAATTAAAATAGTAAACCAATACGTACTGTCTTTAAACACCAGGCCCTCTTCATTTACAGATAGAAGATAACAGCAGCAGCTCCTGGAACTTGGCAATCTTACAGACCTCAGAGCTCAGGGGGTTTTTTATGTGTTTATGACATAGGTGTTGAGTTTCTTCCGTGCTGTAGAAGCTCCTAAACTGAAATCTCAGCATTAACAACAGTTCCTGCCCATGATCTGAGAGTGCTCATCCGTGCCAGGGGCCTCAGCCACAACCAGTGCAGAGTGTGCCTGGTGGAGGATGTGGGGCACGTGTCCTGGGGATGGCACACACGGTGTTACCAGTTTCACAGTGCTGCTCTGTGCCACACGTCCGTGTCAGTGCAGCAGTGCCGAGGGAAATTATAGCTGTGGCTTTGGGTAGGAGTTTGAGGTAGAGTTTTTATCACATGAATCAAGTAAATCACTAAAGAATTATGTGTTTTGACTACRCAAGTAGCTTTGGTTGTTCCCTCTAACATTCATGTGATTATTTTGCGGAGGTTATACCTTTGCGTTATTAAAACCCAAACATTTTTATTGGTTAACAAATTGCAAGCCTACACAAAACACTCTAGATGAATCTCACTCAAGGATCTACAGTGGCAGTATCTGGAATTGTGCTGGTGTCTGGCCTTTCTGGACAGTTTATAGACAGATATCACRCAGGTTTTCTGACCAAATTTGGGTGTCTGGCTCAGGATGAAAATCTTCGTGTCCTGCCTAGCAGGACTCTGTGTCAGTGGAGAGTAGCTCAGTATAGATGTCTGCAATCTAGAGCCTTGTCTTGGGCAGGTGAGTTCTGTTGTGCTTACCCTAAATACAGAAGTTTAATGGAATACACAGAATATGGAAGGCTTGAGCCCTTTCTACATCCAAGGCATCTGATTTCTCAGATCCCACAGCACATRAAATATTCACAGCCATGCTCCAGCTGTTTGTCCATCCCTTGCACCAATTCCACTCTCACTATCTCACTTCTCCCTGTGCTTTCCCAGTGTCCTGGCCCTTCACTCCTCCTGCTTGCTGAGCTGCTGGTGCAGGAAGCCAGGACAGGGTTTCACTCCCAAACCCCTCTGTGCTGACCATCTGAGAGGTAGATTCTTCCCACTTTCCCAGTCCGGGAGCCATGTTCATACCACTTGTATGCAGTGTCCAGGCATGAGGCAAGTCCTTTTCCAGTTCTCTGGCTGCCCTGTGCCTGCAGTACCATCTCTCATTTTCTTTTCCATACATTTAAGTCAGAAACAACTTGGGCAYGTGAGAGATTGTATCGGTACTGCTCTTACCATTCATTTTTTATATTGCTGCTGATCTCTGAAAGTCTCTTTACCATKTGTTCTGGAATGCAAACACTGAAAATTTACATCTCAAAGACAATGCCATAAATATCAATAAAACATCATTCCCCTCCAGCAGCCTCCCTTACCATTAGAGCTCATTTATTATAAAATGAGTACGAACCTTCAGCACCATAGTGCCCTATTCCTTGCTGCTCACTGTAGGAATAAAGCCATGATTGCAAGGAGAAAGCTGGTTCAAACGCACAAAAAAGATACCTCCAGCATCTCAGTGTAAAATGGCACAAAATAAAATATACATTGTGTTTGCTTCAGTGTTTCACACACGGTTCTCTACAGTCATTCTGATACCGGAAGCACAATAAATCTTAAATATTTAAGCATGCTGTGCTAGTACCCCAGGCCGTGCAATGATCAGTTGGTGCACTTAAATTTCCTCCCAACAACACCAATTCAGTTGCTGTTGSAGACTGAAATTCACAAATAATCTCAGCTTTCATGTCATGCCCTCTATAAAATAGCAGCAGTTCTGTTAGTCCCTGAGCAGTCTTCGTGGGTCAGTAACTACTGTCTGACTTCTATAAATGAAACCACATTCTGACAGTGCTGTCCTGGTGGGAGGATTATCTTTTGGGGATCACTAACCCTGGTAAAAATGAATATATAATATTCTCCAGGATCACAGAATAGAAATATCATCAGTACTAGTGATGGCTTTTGGGAAAAGGATTATGTCCTGCCTGCATCTGAAGAACCTATTGGTTAAAAGAAAAGGTCAATTTCTCTATTTGGCACATTGATATGATCACTAATCTCCTCACTTTATATCAAATTTRAAGAGAAAGAATGAAAAATGTATATGTGATTCTCATAAATGTTAATCACTTTTGTGAGTGAGCAATTCCACTCCAGCACCTTCCCAATTCATCGCTGGTGACAGCCTGCGACACAGAAACCTCTCCTTTCTCTCTCCTGAACCCCYGCATGATCCGTGCCCCCGGGGTTTGTTCCATCTGCTGAAGGCCATCATGGGAACATGAAGCCACTGACTCATGGAGAGAGATCAAGCCTTCGATAACCTGCTTTCCACTGCCTTAGTATGTCTGTAACATGTTTTTCTCCAGCACAATTATGTCTGCTTTTTCCATGTCTTGTCAGCCATCCGTAGTGAGTAAGAATCTTCCAGTTTCTTGGACTACATGTTTTTGTGACTCTTGCATTATTCATGGTGACACTGTGAGTATATTGTGGAGATTTATTCTGAGGCTTTGARCAGAAGCTGGAGCCTTAAGTCTAGATGTTGTCTAACTTGGTTTGGTGGAGCCTTTTGTGCTAAAAGTGCTRCTGAGATCCATTTAAAAGCTTACAGACAGTTCATAAAAGCACTAAATTAATGTATAGGGCTGAAACACCATCACCGGGGCTCATCTGCTATTAAAAAAAATCCACTTTTTCAGCAAACAGTTCCATATTTGTACTTCTCTGAGCCTGTGCAAACACACCAGCTTATGGTGTTTTTTTATGTGTGTCCTGACACAGGTGAGATGCCATTCCATGGAAACAACTCAACTTGTCCTATTCCACCCCCCTCTGTTAAAAGGGTTTCCATGATGATCATCGCTAAGTATCGGGCAAACAATTAGGCAGCAGGCTATAGTAAAATGGTAATTAAAAGCTTGATGGGGAAGAAGGAAAAAAAAAAGAAACAAAACCCCCTTTTCTTGCCTCAAGGGACTGGAAGCTGCACGCTGTGGTGCACATGGTGTACGCTCGCCTGCAACCATAAAAATACACCGTTCCCATGGTGCTTCCTGTGTCTAGTCTGAAAAGAGACAAGCAATAAGACGAGGGGGGGGAAAGCACTTGATTTCCCCTGCTTCTTTATGTGCCCCCAACACTGTTACCTTTGGTGGCCAAAGTTGACACATCTTTAATTTAAAAATTAAATTAAAAAAAAGCCACGTTCTTTCCTCTGGGATTAGCAGTCAAGCACGAATGTTTAATTATGTCTTAATTCCCTCAGCTGTTGAGGCAGACAACTTTTGGGGTGTTATGAATGTCAGCGAGCTTTCATGGTTGCGAGCTAAAAAGAGATAAAAGCCACATTTGTGGTTTATGGATGTTAATTGCTGCTGCACTGAGGTGTATGAGGGGGGCGGTTGAAAGGCTGGAGTGAGRCAGGAGAGGTGACAGAGCCTCGCTGGGGCGTGCAACGAGGTTCCAGCGGTGCTGCAAGAACACGCACTTATCTGCCTGGAAAGGAAGTGCCGTTTTTTATCACAGTATTACATCTCCCAAGCCCAGCTCGAGCCCCGGCGCTCATGGGACTCGGGGTTATCGCACAACATCAGCAGAAGTTCACTGCAAGGGGATTTCTGTAGTGCTAAACCCGGCAGGGAGTCTGTGCTGAACGGGTCAGACTTCTCTGGGGGCTCTACTGAGACTGAAAGCCGCGTTTTCCTTATCAACAAACGATCCTCTTGACTTTGTTTGAGCGCTTCAGACTGTGCCGTCAGCGGCAGGAATGCTGCCAGGCACGTTCGGTGACATCAACGGGGCGGTGGTGTCACCCAGCCTGTAAATGATTGACATCAGCTGGACTATCCTGAGCACTCAGCACTGACATAGACAYTCAGATACTCTGACTGCCTGGAGATAATCAGAAAGTGCAGCTATTTCTCATTCTAATTAACCCATTATAGTGATTAGAAAATAGAATTTACTTTTGAGATATCCTGACTCCCAGTGGAAGCTCTCAGACAGAGCAAGGGCTGAAACGAGGATGGATACACAGAATTATTTAATAGATGATGGGCTTCATTCCATAACTTTTAAAATTCCATTTTCCTTCACTTGTTCTAAAATGTGTATCTTAGATCCATACAAAATAATTCCCTAAAATTACAGGTGAGATAAATGTTTATTCCTTCAGCATCGAAATTTAATCTAGTCCAAGGCAGATGAGTTGTGATCCYTCCCCATTCCCCCATCAGAAAATATATGAAGATGCAGAAACCTGGGAACTAAAATCACATGTTGTTGAAGRGAAGTAATCCATTTTTGGAAATACAGATTAGTGGAGAGGAAATAAATCGATGGGGATGAGTGACATTTTGCCCCCAAACAGGCTGTTCGTTCAGCACAATATGGAAGTTGAAGGGGCAGGTTCACTCTGTTTATGCTGCTGGAAAGGTATTGGGAAAGGAAAATAGATCTACAAGAATCAAAACTTTGCTAAAATGCCACAAATGTCAGTCAGGCATTCCCTGAGCGTCGGAATTGATGGCTCTTGCGTCTTGTTGCTGACTGACATTTAACTGAGCAATGCAGAGTTTGCACCGGGTGCTCGGTGCCTCTTTCACCTGGGGCTCCTCGGGCCGGCGTTGCCGTGTCCTCAGCGCCGTCTCCCCTCACGCCGCATTCGCTCCAGTTCTTGTTCCGGCTGCAGTCCCTTCTCCTGCTCTGCAGGAGCGTTGGGAACTCGGTTAATTCGGAGCTCGGCTCTCTGTATTCCCGTGGAGCAGCGTGTGGCTGCGCTCACCTGCCGTCSGTGCCAGCCTCGCTCTTCTCCTGCCTCTCCTGGTGCAGGAGCTCCACCTCCAGGAGCGCCTCTGGGAGCTGCAGGTGCTCCTGGACGGGCGGTTTGAGTAATCCTGGTCTTTCAGGGAGGATTGGATTTGTTGTACAGGTCTGAATCACAGATTCCTGGGGACGTTTAGGCTGGGAAAGAGCTGTAAGATCAGTGTTACTAAGGGAACACAGAGCAGATGCACATGCTCCTCTAGAAGACTATGCTAAAAGCAAACTACAAATATTTAATTACAAGAARCTCAAATAAGAGAGAACATAGGTGTACTGGAAAATTCAAGTCAAGATTATTTAATATTGGAATTTTTTTTATAGYTCAATCAAATCAATGTTGAAGGTGATCAGGAAGATCTGAACCRAGTTCCTGCCTTTAGTCTACATGTGTTAAAATTCCTTGGATATTTATCACAGATTTCCATATTCTTCATGTTATTTTAYCTTATTTTCTCCCCATATTTTATTTTTCTTACATTGCATTGTCAGGAAKGCTAGTGAGAGATGAATTTGCAAAGGTTAAATGAAACTATACTTTGAATTTCTCAGGTTTGAAGTTCATTTGAAGCACAGTTGACCAGAGTCGACCGTGCCTGAGTGGTCACATTAGTGATTGGTCCCTTGATATAAGTAATGCCASTGATTATCTGAATTTAACATGTGGCCTTTCTCAGTCTGACTGTTGGGTCCAGATGTTCTCTGATTAACTGTCTCATTGAAGTCTGATTTAACGGTTGTGATTGTATCTGCCTTGCTGGACTTCAGGAATTGTAATTTTAGAAATGTTTTCTCTGGGTGATGGTATCTTAACGGCAACGGAAGGGAAGAGCTTGTGCAGTTTCATCTTTTTCTGTGCTTTTTTGTAAGGAGGGAGACTTAAAAGATAYTCAAATCGAAAAGGATAATGTTAACAGGTGTCAAAATTAAAACAAATTTCATMTGGGACAGGTGTTGGAAAACCTGGGCCCTGCAGGCTTGGGGATATGGGATGGCATTCCCTCTGTGCTCCCAACCAGCACTGGGGGTGTAGAAAGTGGGGAAAAATGGCAAATTATTGCCACTTTTAAAAATTAAATAACCAAAATAAAACCCCATGATGGTTTCAGCGTGCACTAGACGTAGTTTTCCAGTCCCTAGTCTGATTTGTCCCAGGGACTATCATTCTGCTCCCCAAACTCTTAACTGTAGCTTCAGTTAAGAGCATTTAAATACAGTTAAATGAAGTCAAATTCCATTTCCTTCTCTAAACCATGGCCCAGCACTGCACAGCCCTGCTCTCCAGTTTTTCCTGTTTAACTCCAGCTTTGGGAATGCTCAGTTTTGGGGAACATTTCTCCTTTATCCTTATTTCTGTTAGTGTAACTTCAACATATTTTGAAAACCTTTTGAATGAAAATCCTAAAAAAACCGTACTGTTAGGCAGAAAATTATAATAGGGGGAAATACTATGTGTGAAAATACAGATTTACACCGGAATATTAATCTTTATAAGAAAAATTAATGTTTTAAGTAAAATGCTTGGAGAACCAGTTACATAATTCAAGTTTCCTGACTCATATAAGCTTGGAAATGACATGTGTTGTTTGGTTGGGGTTATTTTGCAATTAATTGAACAACTAGATAAATTACACTATGCTTTAATGATAGAGAAGCACTGGTATTAATGAAGTAGAAAATACACATCTGAGCACTTGGAAAATGATGCCTGGCTTTTTTTTTTTTWTTTTTTTTTATTTTCTTTCCAATTCTCAGTGCTGCATTTCAATTTGATTTGTTTCTATTTTTGTTTCAAGTCACAATAAAACCAAGGAGACTCATTACCATTGAGCCTGCACTCCTCAAAGGGGAATGATGAAAGTTTCTCTCCTATATTTAGAAGTGAAATTTCCACCAGGTGCATTCAGCACCGGGTCACTTAGGAATTACCACTCACGTCTACCTTATAAGTATCTAAACAAAATAAGTACTAGGGTTTTTTTTTTTGTACAAAAATGACTAAAATTATTATTGAACAACAGTACTGAGAAAATATAAAAAAGCACAAAGATAAAATAAACTCAGAGCCAATATGTCCAAATAATAAATGCAATATTTGGGATTTTTTGTGCAGAAGTCTCTGCTTTGGCCTGTAGTGATGCAAAAAGAGACCCAAGGAATGGGACAGGCCCCGAGTCTGCACCCTGCAAGGGCATTTCTTGTCACCATGTCCTGCTTGGGGTGGTTGTCTCTGCTGTCTGGCTGGAAATTAATTCTGCTGTGAGGTGATTACTCTTCCTTTGTTAGCAAAAAATGATCTCATAAAARCTCTTGGGAAAAAGGGAGCCCAGGCTGGAGTCAGAGGGAAACTTTCCCTTCCCTAGATGGATATCTGCAGTGGGGTAGAAGAAAAACATGGAGAAAAGTTGTCTTAATTTCAATTGTGTTGCCTTAATTAAAAAAAATCTCATGTTGCTATTGCGTCACTTCGCATTTTATGTTTCCTCTTTAGTTACAGTTTTCGATTTTTCAATACGTACATGTAATCATTTTCTTCTTGTTATTTAAGGAAAAAAAACTTAAACATGGTTTTGGTTATTTTAATTATTTTCCCCCAGTTCATAATTTTTATGGTACATATTACTTTCTGTATTTACTAAGGAATATGGAAATTTTTTATTCACGACTTATCTTCGCCCCCAGTGTGTTGATTCCATCGCTGAGGTGTTTCTCACAAACATGCAGGTTTCTGCCTTGAATTTGGAAACTCCACGGACTTTTACAGCTTCACCACTCTGTCTCAGGCTTGGTTAGGTACAGGAGTCTCCTGCTGGGAGGGGAGCAGCTCTGGCGCGTGTCTGTAGGGTTTTGTGGAGATAACGGTGATGAATCAATCATCAGTTAATACCTGTCAAACCCAGGTAGTCACAAGAACCYTCCAATATGCCCCGTATCGACTCCCTTCTTGTTCCTCGGCATCTGAATCCCATTAACAGCTGTCAAAACCTGGTAAACTATTTATATGCTTTCACAATTTGTTTAATTGGATAGTTAGGAAATGGCATACAAGAAAAGCTTTTCTTTTTTCCTTTTTTTTTTCCTTTAGTCTGGCTGAACATCTGTAGCATTAGGGGCTCATTATCTCTGAATTGGCACAGCAAATCAGCAGCATCATTAAAATGCCACATTAAGATGATTAAGTTTCTTTGTTACCCAGTTGACTTTTTRCATGTGCTGAGGATTTCACGATTATGACCCCACTCCTTGTAAAACACTTGAGCTACATCACCCTTTCCTGCCGTTGTCTTTAATAGGTTTTCGGTTTTATTCCTTGTGCTTTTCCAATCGCTCCTGGTAAACTTTGCTTAACAACAGGACAAAACTTACATTCTCTTCTCTGTATTTGGTGCTGAAGTCTCACGTTAAATGGAGAATTTTGGGGGGTTTTCCTTCTGAAATATCCTCCTAGAGAAAACAGCTAAGATTCAGAAACCCTCCAACTTGCCTAGTTATTTGTCATTCTTGACTTTTTTTTTCCTACATTTTCAGCCTGGATTAGAGAAGGTTGTGTGCAGATCTCAGAGCAGCYATCCAGTATCTGAAGGGACGTACAGGGAAGCAGAGATGGGCTCTGCTTCAGTAACAGGAATGATGGGACAAGAGGGAATGGCTTTAAGCTGAAAAAGGGGAAATCCACGTTGGATACATGGGAGAAATTCCTCCCTGTCAGGGTGGTGAGGCMCTGGCATAGGTTGCYCAGAGAAGCTGTGGCTGCCCCATCCCTGGCAGTGTCCAAGGCCAGGACGGGCTTTGGGTGTGCTTGGAGCAACCTGGGCTGGTGGAAGGTGTCCCTGCCCAGGGCAAGGGGTGGGACTGGATGAGCTTTAATGTCCTTCCAACACAAACCCTTTGTGATTCTATCGTTTTATRGAGCGCACACAAGCGCTGTTTGGGTGGTGACTCAGTCTGAAGTTGCCACCGCAGCTTTATTTTGGATTTTTTCCAGAACCCATTGTTTTTACAGTGTTTCAGGTGAAACAAAAATATTACTCTGGAGTATGTCTTTCATCTCGTAATCATCTCCCCAGGAAATGAAACCATGTGCATCAGCCTTAACGCATCACACCGGTACTTTGTTCTGTAAAAGCTGCAGCTTTTTTTTCACAGTGTATATTAACTCCATGAACTGCCTCAAGAAAAATAGTTCCCTGACTTGGACTCCGTGAATGCTTTTTTTTCTCTTACAACCTCTTCACATTCATAATAGAACAGATGATAGCACTTCTTTTTTTTTCCACCGTGGGAACTTCGTTAGTGTTTTTAGGGATAATTGTGTTTTTCCTCAGTTAAATTTCCCTTTTCTACATGAAGTCACAGCTTCCCTCCTCTTGATTAAGGCAACCTGGAAACTCCCTGATCTAATAAAATATGCTGATATGATTTTTAAGTGACAGATACCAACCTTCCACACAGCTGCCAATCTCCTGATCACATGGTACTCTCTGTGCATGCCAGTACAGAGAAAAGCCTGGGCTGAAAAAGGAATCTCGTGGCTCCAGACTCTGCAATCACTTGGTTAATTTTAGTCCAACCTGTACTGAGCCATTTTTTCCTCAGACTTTACACCAAAGCTGTCTCCTGCAACTGTCAGAGAGGTGAAGCAGCCTCTAAACTGTAACAGGTGAAAAATCCCAACCTTTAAATTTATGTTATTTGGATTTTAAAAGCCTCTTCCYTCATGGCTTCTGCTGGTTCCAGTCATCAGAAAGCGAATTTTTCTGTGAGGTCCTTCAAACACCTACGAGAAAGCACTCCAAATGTGGATGTCATGGATAGCTGGAGTGATGTTTTTTGCAGAGGCAGTGATGGAAAAGCCTTGATCAGAACTCAGGCACATCCTCCTCTGTTACTACAAGGAAACACAAGCCTTACATCAGGTTTGAAAACTGCAGAGGTGATTATTTTCCACGCTAGAACCATAGGATGGTTTGCCCAGTTTACACCAGTCCCCAAGGATGTACCACAGAGGGCTCAAACCAATGCCCATGCTGTGCCACACAGACSCTGGCACAGCTCTGGAGCTGTGAGCTGAGAATTGTGGTGAGAAAGAGCAGCAAAYGACACAGAAGCCTCTGTTGGAGGTCACAACTTGGCCTCCACTGCTAAATAACTGCATGCGAAGCAGACGAAAGGTGAGACGTTAAGTAGAAAGTGGGAATTGAAATTGTTTCTGAAAGCACCAACAAGGTGCAGCTGCACCGGGTACTTCCTTTTACCGTGCTGGGCAGGATGTAGCAAATTATTTTGGAACTGCCTCCTTTTGAGAGGGAAAAAACAACCAACCAACTGAATAAGCTTTGGGGTTTTTTTTCTGGAAAAGGGACGGGTGTTGAAATCTGCTTTCAGCAACTGGCAATATTTTTTCCTTGGAATGATGGAAATGGTTGTATAAACTAATTTTGAAGGAGTCTTGATAGCAGGATCACCCTCGCACCCTTGGATATGAAGCTGGCAACAGAAGGCACCTGTGGAGGAACCCCTGTTTTTTGTGGAAGCAGAAATCTGTGGGATGTAAGGTAGAGCTGGTACTGAAGAATCCACAAAGAGAAACAGCCCATTTTTGGGTAACTCTGGAGCTCCATGTGACCCTCTGAACAAACATCAAACCCACAGGAGCTCATCAGGGACTGGGGAGGCAAGTCCCAACAGCAAAATCTAAACATTGTCCAGGGTAGGGCAATAAAACCACACCATATGGGACAAAACCCCATTCTTCCATCAATATCCCCACCCAAGGAGAGCACAGGAGGGATCTCAGAGCTTTCCACACTTCTGAGGGGTCTTGTGTGGGACAAAGAAATCATCACCCACCTGTTTCCTCCACCTCAGTCCAAAGTCAGACAGATTGTCATGGTTTAATACAATAAATTAGGACAGAGGAGTGGTTTTCGTCCTAAAATGTAGCTGAAAATTTTGGTTTAATGAAAATTTAGGTTGCCAGATCTTTCTTTTTCAACGTTTCTTTTATGTCGCCACCTCATTTTCGCTGTCACCCATTGTTTGTTCTCAGCATTTGATGTGGTTTATTACTCAGAACCAGAGCTAATACATATTCAGCAGTTCATGTTCTGTACTTTGGAGAAAGGACAAGTGATTCTGTGCCAGATTGAACTGTCTAACCCTCTGCTGGAAGGAGGAGCAGGTGGCCAGAGAACAAGACTTTCAAACAGGAAGCTGTGTGCTGCATCCCGTGGTGYTTGCTTCACTCGGTAGCTTGAGGCGCAGCTCCCATTTCAGCCAGTCTTTTGTCAGAGCCCCATGGAATGGTTTAGGTTGGAAGGACCTTAAATATCTCCATTTCCACCCCCTTGCACTAGCTCAGGTTGCTCCTCCAAGCTCTGTCCAACCTTGCCTGGGACACTTCCAGGGATGGGGCAGTCACAGCTTCCCTGGGCAATCTGTGCCAGGGCCTCACCACCCTGACAGGGAGGAAATTTCTTCCACATATTTGACCTAAATTTCCCCTTTTCCAGCTTAAAGCCATTCCCTCTTGCCCTGTCACTCCAGTTCCTGATGAATTGTCCCTCTCTAGCTCCCTTGCAGCCCTTTGAGACSCTGGAAGGTGCTGTGAGGTCTCCACGCAACTTTCTCAGCCGGCTTTGAGAAGAAAAAAAACTTTCCTGGCAATTATTAAGGATTTTAATGGAAGTGTTGGTAGAGTTGGAGTTAATCATGGAAAGGAAATTCAGCGCCCTAAGTTGGGAATCATCAGCTGTTTATGCAGTGTGACCAATTTGCTTGTGTTTTTACACTGTTAGTCAATAATTAGCTGCTTGTTGCTTCCGCCTTTGTCATGGAGCTGCATTCATTCAGGCAATGCCTTTGGATTCTTCTGGACATGGCTACAGGTCCAGGAACCTKTCTGAAGCTGTGGATGCTGATTTTCAGGATGCTGATTTTCATGTTCTTTGTCACATCCTCACAAAATGACTTCAGACAAATCTTTTGGCATTTCTGGGATACATTTGTTTATCAGGAAACCCTTATCCTGTCTCTGCTAATTTTACTCACGTTGTAAATTGAGATTATCAACTGCTCCTCACACGTCTGAGAGCTATGGATAAAAATTGTGGTTAGCAAGTGAAAATTGCTATTATTGATTAGGCTTAACTAGTGAGAATCTATCCCATGGGAGCACTGGGAGTCTTACACAGATCCTAGATTCTTTTCCAAGCACCAGAGGTTCCACAAGAAGGTCAAAGTTATAAGATATAATTGCCCTTTTTAATTTGTGCCTTTCTGCATCTCCAATTCACAGGAGCAGCCTGAAATGACAATTTCTATAGAAATAATAATTGTGAATAAGTCTTTTCTCTTGAATCCTRGCTAGTAATTTCAGGAGAAGCTTGCACCATATTATACTTTCATAATCTGTASAAGGAAATTCTCCATCAAAGATAATTATCAGGCAGGTTAATTGTTTTTAAGGGTTATCTTTGTGAGTATCACTAAGTATCTATGACCAGTGAAGTTTCATGTCTCAACTTCATTTCTTCACCTTTGGTGTTTCWGTAAAACTTTTAGGAAGATGAATGCTATCATTTTACATAATTTTTAGTGTGTTTTTTCCTAAGATACTTCACGGTCTTTAAGCGTAACATTTTTTCACTCCTGTGTTTTGTTTTACCTGCAGATGATGTGATTAAAGTGAAAGGTGAATACAGTGAAAGAGAGGAGAGTGCTCTGAATTCCGAACCTATGGAAAACCTGGAAGAATCGGAACTGCCTTACACATATCCCAGAGAATATAACGAATATGAGAGCATTAAACTGGAAAGACACTCGGGTTCATATGACAACRTCAGGCCAGCTAGTGGAAAGATGAATTGTGATATCTGTGGATTAGCCTGCATTAGCCTCAATGTCTTGATGGTTCATAAGCGTAGCCACACTGGTAAATATCCCTCTGTTGTTCTTGTAAGAGCTGGGGTACTRAAAGGATGATAATTTTTAATCTAGACTAGTTATTTTTGAAGAGTATACCAAAATCAGGGTTTCCTTGTTCTGTCCTTKATGCCACATATGATCTCTAGCAAGTTACTCGCTGTTCTGTGCCTCACTTTACCCACTTTTCTTCTTATTGGGATTGAATATAACTAAAAGCAAGTTTGAGAGGCATTTTAGGAATTTTGGATGAAAGGCACTATGTAATTGCAGTATTTCAGGCACAAAGCACAAGTTAATTTGGTTTTGTGCTGCCATTTTCAGTCTGTRTATAAATTTCTCTCTGTGCTATACTTTGGCAACAAACCAATGAACATCTTAAGATGCAGCCTGCAGCAAGATAAGGTTTTTTTTTTCTTCTAAAAATTGCTGGCTTGTTGGAATCAGCCTCCTCCGGAGCGCTTCTTTCCATGRAAGAACTGTGCAGTGTTTTCCATAGTCCTACATATGCTACGAGCAGCTCTGACACCAGAGCTGCACCTCCCTCCCACTGAAGTCACACTCTGTGTGTTTCTATAGAAAGAAATCCATCCAGTATCTCATTCTTTCCTCTTCCAAAAAGGCAGAGGACGGCATGATACCCACGTAACCATTAAATGTCCTTTTCTGTATGTCATTTTAAGGTGAACGGCCATTCCAGTGTAATCAGTGCGGAGCTTCCTTTACTCAGAAGGGAAACCTCCTCCGCCACATTAAACTACACACAGGGGAAAAACCTTTTAAGTGTCACCTGTGCAGTTATGCCTGCCAAAGGAGGGATGCGCTTACGGGTCACTTAAGGACACATTCTGGTAAGTGACTTCACAGGCACTCCATGTGTTTTGGATGTGTGTCACTGGGACACTCGGTGTGGAAAAGACAGTCAGCAAGGTTTGCTCAGCCTGTGAAAGGGTCAACGCAGAGCAGTGACCACTCGCTGTGCTYCTGGAGCCAATTCAGGACTGGCTCTCCTCTTGGTGCGGAGAAAGGGGCCAGGGGAATGCATGTCACAGCCCTCAAACCTGCTTGCACAAATAACTCCATGGTATTTTCACAGAATCACAGAATTATTTTGGTTGGAAAAGACYTCCAAGATCATCAAGTCYRACTTTTGACCCAYCACCACCTTGTCAGCTCATTTTCAGATGAGTGGAGCTGGCTATGCCAGCAAGCTCTGAACTTGAGGAGAGTGTGAGACGTGCTTTGCTGGGGCTTCCTCCCATYCCACCCTGATCTGTGAGGAGCACCCCAGCAGCATAATCCCAGGCAGATGACCCTATTGCCACCTCACTGTGGTATAGTGCCTTTCATCTGAATCTCTTAAAATGCTCAGCAGATGTTTATTCTCAAGCCTGGTAGGGTGTTCTGTCAGTTTTGCAGATGAGGAAATGGAGGCACAGAGCTGAGGTGACTTGGATAACAAGCCAAGTATAATTGGATTTTAGCTGGCCCGGTTCTGCAGGAGCCACGTTGTGCTTGCCCTTGAATTTGTATCCTGCATTCTACATGGGCCCAGAAAGAAAGCCTTGATTCTAAATTACAGATGCTATCTCTGTACTACAGTGTACAGAAAAAAAAGCTCAACCTCAGAAAGAATCAAAGTCAAAAATAAATGTATCTGCCACGGATAAATGAGATTATGATTTAATCGAGAACAGCAGTGTGGTGCTGTCCCCCACCAGCACAATGCTAAAATCATCACGCTTCAAGCAAGACAGTGTTTTAGTGATCTCTTGTGGTTATTTTAATTACTTTATTGTTTCTTTTTCTAGTGGAGAAGCCGTACAAATGTGAGTTTTGTGGAAGGAGCTACAAGCAGAGGAGCTCATTAGAAGAGCACAAGGAGCGGTGCCGGACTTACCTGCAGAACGCTGGCATGTGTGAGGCTGGTGAGTTTATCACATTACAGTGGTTTTGGGGTTTTGGTACATTACAGGGCTTATAAAAGGGCATCTGGTGAGCTGTTAACCCACAGCCTGAGAACAGCTTTTCCTACACTCCTTTTCAGTAACCCGAGGGGYTGTAACGTTACAGAGGGGCTGGTTCATTGCAGCCCTCAGGCAGATATTTAGAGAGTGCTTTTATTTTAATTACTTTTTTCTTTCACAGTTACTTTGTGTAAAACATCTAAAATACCTTGTACCCAGCATTTTTGGAGGTGATGTTCAGTGAATTAAATTATTCCTACATTCATGCTATTATGTGGCTCATTTTATGGGATGAGGTGTTGACAGYCGTTGTTCCTGTCTCTGTGTGTTTGATGGTTCGTTTTCTTTAGAATAAGAAGTGTTAGAATTTACAGCAGTTTTAGTAGCCTGGATCCAGGGCATGAAAAGGGAATGGTATCCCAAAAATCACTGGCAGATCGTCTTAGGAGGGAGTGAGAGGTAAGGGAATGCTTTGAGTATAGAGCTGCCTTTTGAAAAGACAAAATATATCAAAMCATGTTTTATTCTTGTTTTCCGTTTTGCAGTCTCAGTGCTGCAGTTCAAAAATATTTTGGTGAAAAGTAACTGCCGTAATCTTTGTCCTTATTTCACCTGAACCATTCAAATCCTAAAATGAACTGTGTGATTCGAGTTTCACAATACACCAGTAAGTCAGGAAAAAATTGTTCTTCCCATTCAGAGTCAGGGAGTGGCTGTGACCTCCCAAAGGATTCTACAACTGATCTGAGCAGAGCTGAGGCTACGATTTCAGAATTTGGGTTCCCATTTTTGCTATGCAGCTTTGAAAAAACACCAAATAATGGAAACAGGGAATTACAGAGGGTTTGGGTGGGAAGGGACCTTGAGGATCATCCAGTGCCACCCCCTGCCATGGGSAGAGACACCTTCCACTAGCYCAGGTTRTTSCAAGCCCCATCCARCCTGRCCTTGGACACTTCCAGGGATGGGACAGCCACAGCTTCCCTGGGCACCCTGTGCCAGGCCCCTTCACAGGGAGGAATTTCCTCCTARTAACTCTATCACCAGTAAGGAYAAGATTCTGCAGGAATCATCACAAGCCAGGCCTGAAAATCAGTGTGAAGAACCATTGGTGTGTGATGATAACYGTGGGTACAGGAATCCCTACACTGTGCAGAGTGAGTAGGTTGGTATTTCAAGCACACAGGAAACCTCTCAAAGCACAATGATTTTTAAAGTTTCATAGGGTTTTTTTAATAGTTTTATAGTTTTGGGGAGGCTCTCTTCTCATCAGCAAATGACAGGTTTCTTAGAGCATTAGTAAAAGTAACTGGTTATCAGCACATCAGCAAATTTGGGGTTTCGTGAGAACCCTTRCACATTGTAACTGTGGTTTGAGTTACAGTACACACTCCCATGATGGCGATCAGCCAACATTGTCCACCCATGAAAATGGAAAACATGAGGTCTGTTGCAGCTTTCTGCTTCAGAACCATTCTCATAGTTTCGATGCATTTCAGAATAGCAACATTTCACCCTTTATCCTGAGCCTGCAGTGCAGTCCTTGCTGCATCAGCACAGGGAGCCTTAACTGGTCACATGGAATGCAAATCAATGGTTGCTCCCTCTGTCTCGGAGACCTTCACACCCTTACAAATATTGCAATGTTTTTAGGGAAGTGGGAAATTTTACAAAAAATGGGAACTCCTGCTGTCAACAGGATGTTGGGTGACAGAACCGGAGAGAGAGAAAGCTGGAAAGACTCTCAGGAGGTCATTTGCTACATTTAAGTAATTTTTCTTCCCTAAATGTAGCACTTTGCATTTGTGTTTATTAACATTCTCTTCCCATTACTGATCCTTTCCCTATTTCTCTTCATTACTTTGAATTTTGGTGTTTTTCTGAATTCCTCATAAGCTTCTGAACCTGGTCTGGTGGAAGGTGTTTCTRTCCATGGCAGGGAGGTGGAACTGGATGACTTTTAAGGTCCCTTCCAACTCAAACCATTCCAAGATTCTGATTCTCACATTGAGCCATCTTTAGACATGAAAGTGCTCTACACGTTCTCATCCCTAACTAATTAAAATATTTTAAAGCATCAGGACTGTAGTAACCATTCTAGTTGCTTTTTAGTGCCTGACTAGCACGTTCAAAATGTAGAAATATTTCTAGAAGAGAAGTTTTATGTAACAATGTAGTTTGAGCGTTGTCCCTGATAACCATCTCTCTCACATTGTTCTCAYTGCACAATCACCCAGCTCTGTTCCACTCTCCCTTCTTGAGTGACCACACAGAGATGCTACAGGAAGCAATGCCTCTAATTTCAGCTCRGCTTTGTACTTGGGGGGTTTGCTAATGATAGCTGCATGTTCTAAAAATTCTACTCACATTGGTGGTGTGGCAGAAACCACGCWATGGGAACAGCTCAGTGCAGGGTGAGTGTGGTGTGTGCTCAGGGCTGGGAGAGCATCCGCTCTCTCTCCAGCTACAGGGTGACATGGTGGCCCAGACATGGATTCCCCAACSCTGGAAGTGTTCAGGGCCAGGTTGGACAGGRTTTGGACCAACCTGGAATAGTGGAAGATGTCCCTGCCCATGACAGGGAGGTGGCACAAGATGATCCTTAAGGTCCTTCCAACCCAAACCACTCCATTACCCCATGATGGCCAGGGGACAGCACTGTTTGGAGAGGTCACTCCTCACCCAACATAAAGAGTTCTTCATAATGGTTAATTCACATAGGCAGGAAAATGGTCCTCTGGAAGTGTTTTATACAGACAGGATCACACTGAAATGTACACTGAGATGGGCAGCAGTGCTGGGAGCAGCATGGAAACATCTCAGGGGGTCAGGGAAGACCGTTCTGAGCCCTGGTGCTGGCTGAGGAGGAGAGGGGCACCCAGCTTTAAAAGCAGTGAGACCAACCCCATCTTTATACCACATAAAATCCCATGCTTCCAGCTCAACTTCCCATGTAGCTCCAAAATCACTAATCAGATCTGATCAAGAGTGCCAAGGTGATTTATTTGGGCTGCAGAATTTCTTTTAGCATCCTCAGAGTTTTTTTGCTTTCTGGCCCTGCAGCTGAGCCTTCAGAGCCCTGAGCTTGCAGGACATCCCAAAATCCCAGGCTGCAGTAGGTTCAGTGCTTTGGAAGTCTGGATTTTCTGGTTTTACTTTTTCTCAGYGTAATTTTGAGCAAAGCACTTGACTATTTTTGTTAGTCCAGCCTGAATTTTATTTTTAGATATGTTTATAGTGAGATAATTAGTTCTTTAAATCAYGATGTGCAGTGGACTCATCCAGAGGGAGGATAATTGAAGCGGGACACAGGGCGTGATTGCTTCTCTATAATTGAGAAGCCCTTGGAGAATTTGGAATGATTAAAAACCGGTTTCCTAAATGATAAATATTATTCTTGGATTGTTTAGTAAGTTATCCAGAATTTAAAAAAGTGGATAATTTTCACTTAGTTTGTGGGTACAGAGAGCAGTGTTGTGGTGAGAACCTGTGTAACAACCTCCATCTTACTGGGACAGACAATGTTTCCCTAAGGCTGGCTTGTGAAAATATCGTCAAAGACCTTTTGTGGCCCCTAAATAGAGATTATCTTTTCTTTAGGAAAAAATAGCCAGTAGCAAGGAGTCAAAAATCTTAATGTGAAAGGAGAGATCCTCAGCATTAAAATGAAAGGGCAGAGAACCATGAAGTCGGGAGACTGAGTTTACAGAAGTCCCAGAACATGTTATGTAGGTCAATAGTTACTGTCTCTGCACATCTCCTCTGAGGAAAGACTCTGCTCTCCCTCCAGGAAGCCCTCGTCTGCYCTCCTGACATTAATTTAACAATTAAAGTTCCCTTGGTGGCACATAAATAATGTTGACAAGGCAAGTCGTCCCTGGTTCGTGCAGCTTCCAGTGTGTTCCTGGGGCTGGGAGGGCCAACAGCAGCTCTGTGATGAGTTCTGTCAGGATAGAGAAAAAGAAAATGTGGAATTAAAGCTTTACTAAAGCAACCCATAAGTCCTCAGGGTACAACTCCTGGAGGTAAACACTGAGAAAAAGAGGAACTACAATAACAAAAATCAGAAAAACAAAGAATTGATAGAGACCAGGATGCTGCTTTTATGATTTGGGTGAAGAGTGTTTTCTTTCTTTCTCCATACAAAGAAAAACGTACATTTTTTAGTATGCAGCACTGTTTGTATTATTTTGTTCAGGGTTATTGGGGTTTTAAAATTTAAATTACTGTTTTTAATTACTTGAGCAATGATCCAGTCAAGCTTATGAGGTTTTGGGGTTGGGGATTGTCCAARCCTTGGACTACAGTCATCTAAAGTTAATATAAAGAACTCAGAATGCATATTCCAGACTTTGGAGCATGAGAACTAAACAGAAGTCCTCAAATTACAAATCCTATAATTTTCAAGACCAAACTTAAGCTTCTGGCCCAGGCCCAAGTGGGTGATTACACTCTGCCTCCCTCCCTTCCCCTCGGAGTGTCACCTCAACCTGGTGTTTTGTCTCACTTTGTGCAGCTCTTACATCGTGTCTGAGTATTTCAGGCTGTGAGCAGGGATGAATATATTTATGGGAGTCTCCAAACATACTGGAGTAATTTAGAATAAAAACCAAGACTAGAAGAGCAGTGTGTTATTACCTTCAAGGCACTTCATGCCCTGCTCAGGGCTGGTTGTCACGTACATTCCAGGGTTCCAGGACTGTGACCCAGTGGAGCCATGCCCTGTGATCCCATCCTCTCCCTGACTCATATTTGTAGCTGGTGTTTGTGGCACCAAGAACCTCTGAAACACTTTACGTTTTCAAACTGCTGAACAAACACGAACAAATAGTTCTGGCTGAGGTTTGGTGAGTCATGGTTTGTGCTGACTGAAACTCGTGTGTTATCAGGAGCTGCACTGACAAACAGGTACAGAGGACAGGCTGAAATGCTCAGGGAAAGGCTGCACAGAGCTGGGAAGGATGAAGCTGCACTTTCAGCACTCACTCTACTGGGCAAACAGAAATTTCAGTCTGATACTCAATAAATCTGCATTCAGCAGGACTGAGATGACACCTAAGTGTTCCTATTGCTTTCCTCTGATACTGCTTGTCTCGTAGGCTATGCTTCATATATTCAGGGAGACCTCATTGTGGCCTTCCAGTGCCTTAAGGGGCTTAGAAAACAGAGGCAGACAGGTTTTTATGCAGTAGTAGAGAGGGACAGGGCAAAGGCCAGTGGTTTTAGGCTGCCAGAGGGCAGGGTTGGATGGGATGTTAGTGAGAAATTCTTCCCTGTGAGAGATGTGAGGCCTTAGCACAGGGTGCCCACAGAATCTGTGGCTGCCCCAACCCTGAAGTGTCCAAGGCCAGGCTGGATGTGGCTTGGAGCACCCTGGGCTCCAGGTACAGTGGAAGGTGTCTCTGTCCATGGCAGGGGGTGGAACTGGATGGTGTTTAAGGTCCCTTCCAACCCAAGTAATTCCAAGTTTCCATGAATCTGTATTTAGATATTTCGGTGTATGTACAGTAACACTGCAGCCAGAACTTTTCCACAGTGAGATCCAACCTTTAATATTACCTTGGGAAAGTAAATCACCCTTCTTTGTCCTCAGACCATTAATATGTGTCCAGTTTTCAGCACACTGATCCCTAACTCTGGCACTCTTACCAAGGAGTTTACTCTCTCTTATAATTTTTGATATAAAAGTACCACTCCAGCTGTGTGGTGTTGAGGTGTGAGCAGGTTTGGGGGGAAGCCACAGCAGTTACGATCAGTATTAGTGTGGTAGTAGYGATATGAGGTGGCAGCTCTCCAGCTCAAGACCTCTGCAGAGCCTCCAGGAGCTGAGAGCAAGCACAGCTCCTGTGCAGTGCTGGGCCCTGCTCAGCACAGCTGAGGAGAGCTCTGGAAAACGGGAAGAGCCTTAAGTGGCTCAGTCYCAAGGGAGTGATCACAGGACACAGGCACTTTCCCAAAAATTAGAAATTTGGGAAGYTGTAATGAGCTTTAAAACACAGAGAAAACATTTGTAGTTAGTTTTAGCTGTAGCAATTAGGATAAAATATTAAGTGACATTAGCACCTGGAGAAAAAAAGAGTTAGAAATTTTGAATTTTGAAAGGTTTTATTACTTTTATTTTACTGGAACACTGATACATTTCATGCAAGTTTCTTAGTGATTCGTTAAACATCTATGACTGATATCTGAAAAGCGCAGCAAGARGACTGAATATCTCCTCCTGCAGCTCAAAGCACTGTGTGAGTGTGCAGGTGTCACCCAGCCTTACTCAGAATAAAAAAGAAAGGCCATTTGCAATTTAACCAATCTTCCAGCCAGTTCATTTACTTCCTCTTGCTGGTGACAGTGCTGGTTTGTGCTCCCCCACCGAGTGAGCTCAGGGCTCTGCTGCCACTGACCACAACGGGTGCCCAGAGAGCAGGAACAACAGAAAAAGCAAAACCAGCTTTGCATTAGATCTCCAAACTGTTTCCTCCAGTTATGTGGCCAATCGGAGATTAAACCAGTCAGCTCTTCCTTTTCTTAATCTTTTTTTTTCCTTTTCACCTACGTGTTGTGTTTTTTTTTTCTCTTTTTTTTCCTTCCTTTTCACATTTTCCAACCTAGCCAGCGTGGAGGCAAGGCACATCAAGGCAGAGATGGGGACTGAAAGAGCCCTTGTGCTGGACAGGCTAGCGAGCAACGTGGCAAAGAGAAAAAGCTCAATGCCTCAGAAATTTATTGGTAAGAACAAAAACCCTTTTCATCTGCAACAGTTAAATACGTGCGGGTCGGTAACAAACAGTACAATGGCTCTGCTTCTTTTAAATATCCTGCTCAAGCTTAGCATCTAATACAAAAKAATAAAGTAACACTGATTTTTCTGATGGGGTTTTAGTGATTTGTTGTAAGGGCTTGATTAAAATAAAAATAATTTATTCTGCTGGCTGCTTAAAGTGGGTGGAAGCTACTGTTGTGCTTTGTGTCTTTATGTAGGTGATTTATAAATACATTTTATGAGTTTCCACGTGCCATTTCTGTACCTGTGCATTTGAAATGTTCTCTGCTAGGATGTAGAACAGGCAAAGAATGGGAAGGTTAATGTTTTCTCAGCAGGAGCTGAAGATTCCTGCAGGACTCATGTGTGGAATAAGGCCTAAAGACAGAAAAGTATTGCATTTCTCTTAGTCATCCTCCTAAATTTGTCTATGATTAAAAAATATAAAATCTTTTCTTGTGGTAATTTAAGCAAGCAGATGTTTCCATAGAATTTTCTTTGCATTTAATTGTACATGATCAGAGTTTTGCATGTTGGGGATCTTAAATACTAGTTGGGCAGGTTCTGTGTTTCAGCAAATACCTGATCCTCTTGGCCAGTCTTATTTCACCAACCTGCCTTTAAAGAAAATAAAATGCAGCCCTGTGTTCTAAGGAAAACCCTCAGTCAGCAGTTATATAATATTGGTGCTGGTGAAGCCTTATTTGTAGGTTTGCTCTTTGTAAGGTTATATAAGGTAACAAGGGCTTTTTTTTTTTTTTTTTTTTTTTTTTTGCTTCATATAAAGTTCACTTTCTGAGTGGGCACTGTGTGGGGAGGTAGGGATGTGGGCTGGGGGAGCAGGCAGGGCTCCCACAGCTGCTGCAGGCAGCACAGGGTGCAGCAGCTCCAGAGCCAGGTAAAGGTGTGCAGCTGGATCCATCCACACTGGAAACCAACTCAGTTTTTGAAGGTAATGGAGCTCTTAGTGGGTTTGGTGGGTAGCACTGAGTTTTCATCTATGAAATTTGGTCTCTTTTATTTAYTTATTTATTTTATATTAGTGTGGCTTTCTAAAGGTGTCCTCATTGCACAGCCACAACAGCACACTCCATCCGAGTGCCTTTGGTGCTCAGGACTGAAACTGGTCCTGTGTGGGGCTCAGCCCTTACACGTTGTGCTGTGATTCAAAGAGCAATATTAATGCAAATGGGTCTGTAATTGTTTAGTTTCCTCTATTTTAGCTTTTTTTCAGCTCCCTCATTGTGCAGTCACCACCAGTTTGATCTTTATGTATTTTATTAAACACACCTGCTGTAAGATTCACCCCTACAGCATAGGCTTAAGATGAAGAACTATCAGATTTGGGGTTTTCTTTGGCAGCCAATGAGTTCCTGTGTGGTCCAGATCCTTTGGGATTTGTGMTGGTGCTGGATGGCATGAACTGGCACTGCACATACAGGTGACTGTGTASAGAAACTGAAGAATCCCTCACAGTTCACCTAAAGGCACAAAATAACCAACTTCTGAAACTTGGTATTTTTCTAGGACTTGTGTGATTGTTGTTGTTAAGGAACATGTGAAAACATTCCCCCCTCAGTCCCCAGTATCCCTGGGAAGGACATTTTCAGGAGCAGGCTGTCCGACCTTGGTCTGACTCCTGTGCCTTTCTGACCTGTCCTTGTCAGAGCTCAGATCTGCCAGGCCAGCGCGGGGATTCCTTGGGAAATCTGGGAATAAGTGCTGATGTCTCATTTAGTCAGGAAGCAGGGACAGGGAAATACACTAACAAGGCATCTTTGTTTGGCTCGTTGCTCTGAATGAAGTCTATTGATCGGAAGAAAAACCCCTTTATTATAATTGGAGGGCTCTGCAGAGATTCAAACAAGCACCAGGAGTCTCGCCCACTTTATTTTTCACATTTCCATCTCCAGTAGCTGCCTCGTGTGTACCAGCACAAGTCCCACATCAGGGCAGGGACCAGCAGACCCTGCACTTGACTCTTCACCTCTGCACTGGGTTCCCTTTCAAGCCTTTTCCCGGGGGAACCATAAAATCCACCAGGACAATGGAATCACTGAGCACTGTGAGACCCTCAGTGATCATTCAGGAGCTGGCTCGATGGTCCTGGTGTGTCCCTTCCAGCCCAGGATATTCYATTATCTTATGATCATACATCTTACTTTACCGTGGTAAATCCTAACACCAAAATTTTTAGGGAGTCCTGTCCATTTTTGCTTTTGTTGCCTTTATTMATCTTCAAATTTCAAATTTATTCACATCTTTCACTTGCCTGGAGCTGGTTTTATGAGTCACCATAAAGTGTTGCAGCGTTTTGTTTCCTTCCATGTGAAGCTAGATGGYGAGGGCTGGAAGCAGTTACACTCTTGTGGTTCACTACCCTTTTGGAGTGTTTTATAAGAGAAACGTGAGCTCCTGGTTTTCTGCCTCTGCAGTGAAACCCCACGAGTTTCATACACATTGAGTCACRGTGTTGACAGGTGACTGATAAACATCTGCACCAGTCGAGTTACCGTAACTAAAAGRTTCGTGGATCCGATGTTTGCAAGTCACTTGCACATGAAACCTTTCATCTGATCTCTTTTTTTTGTATTTTTTTTTAAGCTGTGAACATTTTTATGGTTTAAGTAACCGCAAAATTCAGTTACTTATTTCTAGACATTCACCCCCAAAATGTTTTTAGTGCTTTTGGGGGGGCAGTTTATTTCCTCCTTGCAGCAGGCACAGAGAACAGGAATTGCACTGTGCTGCCCAGAGAGGTGTGAGCAGGATTTCAGGTGCACTCTCCTCCACTTCTGTCCAGTCCAGAGCTTTCCAAGCCCCAGAATACCCAGAGGAAAACATTTTTCTTCCATTAACCCTGTATCAAATGACCCTAAATGTAGGGATTTTATATGCATATATAKCTATATCTGTCTATATATCTATATATCTGCCAGTATTAAATTACCTGGATACCTCTGTAGAGGTCCAAGAACCAGGTGTGATGCAGAGGAAGCTGTARTTATCAGAGAACAGTGGGGAAAACTGACTTCAGTGTCCAAAGACTTGTCAAAGATGAGTCTCTCAGAAAGTATCCTCACCATGTCCTCTATTAGACTGGTTTGCTTCTTAGCCTGAGGTTTAAAAGAATATTAAAAAACAAAAAAAAAAAAAACCCACCCAAAAGCTACACATATCTAAGAACAGCCTCTTTTCAGCAGAGAACATCTCATTGCACGTCACTTCCCAGAGACTTTTGTGCTTTAGAAATGTCATCACGGGGTTTGAAGCTCTGTACCCACTCAGGTAATTTTGACCTCTCATCTCTCACAGGTGAGAAACGACCCACCTTCGATGTCAATTACAACTCCAGCTTCCTGTACGAAAAGGAGAGCGAGCTGATGCACGGGCGCATGATGGACCAGGCCATCAACAACGCCATCACCTACCTCGGGGCCGAGGCCCTGCGCCCGCTCGTGCAGACCCCGCCGGCCCCCACGGCTGAGATGGTGCCGGTCATCAGCAGCCTGTACCCGCTGCCRCTGCCCCGYGCCGAYGTCCCCAACGGCACCGCGCCGGAGRCCGACAAGAGCCACGGCCACCTCAGGGACAAGAGCCTGTCGTCCGACAGGGGCCTTTCCCCGAACAACAGCGGCCACGACTCCACAGACACTGACAGCAACCACGAGGAGAGGCCCAATCCCACCTTCCACCAGAGCCAGGTGATCTCGGCTCCGASCCGCAACGGCCTCCAGGCCCTGAAGGATTTCCCGAGGCCGTACGACATCATCAAGCCACCCACCATTTGTCCTCGCGACGCCTTCAAGGTCATCAACAAGGAAGGGGARGCCATCGGGGTGTACCGGTGCGACCACTGCCGCGTGCTCTTCCTGGATTACGTGATGTTCACCATCCACATGGGCTGCCACGGCTTCCGTGACCCCTTCGAGTGCAACGTCTGCGGCTACCGGAGCCATGACCGGTACGAGTTCTCCTCGCACATAGCTCGGGGAGAGCACAGAGTCGTGCTCAAGTGAAAGGACCGGTTTTCCAAGGTCAAAGGCTGTGTTTTCCATCGGAAGGGAGGCTTGGTTGGTTGGGTTTTTAATTAGTATAATGAAATTTCTTGAGTATTTTTCTAGGCCAGTTTTAAGTGTGTCACRAGGAGGCGACACCTTTTTAAATTCRTCTTTCACAATAATTCAGTGTTTTGTAGCATCTCTGCCTGGCTGCTGTGGTGAGTGGGACTGTGGGAAACACCAGGAACAGAGACTGGTTTTGATATGAACTTTATTTTTGTGAAACTTCAGAGCCATTTACGATGTTTTCAATTTTTAACTTGTGTTTGTTTTTATAGAGTTTGCTTTAAGTCAGCACAAAAGCTTTTCATGCCAGTTCCCCTGCTCATTCAGGTGTATAGTCAGAGGTGTGTTGGAGGAGCTTTTCCTACTTATAATCCCAATGGCCTCCCAATGGCTCATCACCAAAACAAGGAAAACGAGGGCTGGGAAAGGGAGGGATTATTTAATTTGGCCTTAAAGATTTTCCCCTAAGCCCTAACGAGCGTGGCCCCATCACACTTTCATTTTTCTTAAGCCCACTCTGACTTTCTTTAAAGTAACTCAGTTAAGAGGAAAATAAGAAATGAGACCTATTTAGGGTTGGGATTTTTAAACAATCCATTTTTTTGGGATACCCAGTGAGGTCACTGGTTGGCTTATCCATGTAGGCTGGGGGAAATCACGATTTTCATTGCTGGAAACTCCTCCTTTCTGATGGGTGCCGAGAATGAGGATGAAGTGCTGTGCATCTTGCTCCTGCTCTGCTCCCACAGCAGGACACGTGGCCATGCCATCAGTACCCCCACAGGGTGGCCCTGCCCGGCTGTGGACAGGTGAGAGTCCAGGCAGGTGTGTGAGAGCCACACCCACAGCAGGACGGCCCTCGGGAGATGCCGCTCCACRCCCAGAGCAGGTGTCATCCCTTTGATGCTGGTTTTTACAACAGTTCTTTGAATCTCCCCGCGGCCCCACAGCTGTCTCGGTGTCCCTGTGCTGGAGAGGGGTTTGGTAACGGCTTTGCTGAGTGAAGGTTTAGTCTTTGCAAAGTATTTTTGTATCCTGTAGTTAGGAGTGTTCTGATGGACTTTCTGCACCCCTTGTGTGGTTTGAGAGCTCTGTTGCTTTTGTGTTTTCCCTGGTGATCCAATCACTTCCCTGAGGGWAGGCTGGAGAGCTGAGGGTCAACAAGTACTGAATTTCATCCCTCCCTCTGAATTCTTTTTGGCTCAATTATTTCCTCTCTGAATTTTAAGGTACAAAATAAGAAAATTATATTACTTTTTCCCAGCAAGGGTAGGTCAGGAGAGGGATAAATGAGCCTGCAATGTGCTCGAGTATCCAGAGTGCTGTGGAAGTGCTAATCCAGGATCCAGCTATCCCTGGGGTTGAGGAGAATTCTTTTGTTTTTTATGTAGGGAGCTGTAAAGCAGGTTTAGGATGTCTCCCATCCTAAGAAAGGTGCGTGTTGGCTGTCCCCTGATGAACACGTGTGTGACAGTGTGACCAGTGCTCCTCCTGTGGGGGAGGCTGCAGTTCCACCTAGGATCAACCCCAAGGGTCAAGCTTTTGGGTCTGGAAAAGAGGGGAAGGGAGGGACAGAATTCCCAGAGAACAAAGAGAAGGTTCCACTGCTGTCCTGACATTTCAAAGTCCGACATTTTTAGGACATTGTGGTTGTTTTTATCAACTTCTAATTTTGTGACAAGCTTGCTTTTCAATGGCTTAGTTTTCAACACCAAAGAATTCTCAATAAATGAATAAAATATTTAAATAATGATGATGTGCTGACTTGAGGGTAGGTAAAGGCAGGTTCTTAAAGGAATCTGCAGAGATGCCACCTGGAGCCAACCAAAAATCTTATTTCCTATAAGTGGATTGGGTAATGGATTCATTTAARAATACTTTTGAATTGTCCCTTCACCCCTGTGCCACAGTGCTGCCCTGGAGCTGTTGGCCTGGGAGGTGGGAATCCCATCGGGCCATGTTGTGGGGCTGTGTTGGTCCAGGGCAGGTCTCTGAGCTTGGAGGAGCTTTAGAAACCACTTTGCCTGGGAAAACAGAGGGGAAAATCACTGGTACTGGTTGTAAGCCTGATTAACTCTGCTCCTGGCTTGGTTGTTTTGGTCTGGACCATGTTTGGAGCTTTCTCCAGTGCCTTGGTGTGTCAGTCTTGCTCGGTTCTTCATTTACTGATGAATTACATCCAAAGAGCAGACAGGGGACGCTCAGGGAAGGAGCTTTTGTCACCAACAAACGAGCTTTTGGTGCTTAAATGTTTAGTGAAGTTTTGAAAATGCCAATAAATTCACGTCCACTCTGTCAGCCACGAAAACAGCTGGGAAGTGACCGGCAGAGCTGGCTGAGGAGTGGGAAGGAGCACCGGGGATGGAACTGCCAGTGCCCATCACCTCTGAAACCTGTAAATCCCGCAGGTGTGGTGGAACCTGTGAGCAGCCATGGTGGTGCCGAGCCACGGTGGGGGCCGTGCTCAGCAGAACCGGTTACTCAGTGGAGTAACTGACACAGTCAGAGGTGTAAAATAACATCGCCCGCTCCTCTGACCGCTGGAAAATGGTGTTGGACACAGTTGGGGTTAACAGAGGAACAATATAACCCGAGAGCTGCGAGGTGGAGGCAGCTCAGCCCCACGCCGGGGCTGTGGGGTGGGCTCGTGGTTCCCGCGGGGTGCCGGAGCGCGTCAGCCAGATGGAAACATCCCGGCGGCGGAGGGTGGAGGCTCACACCAACCCCCCCGGCCCTYTTCGCACCTGCTTTACCAGGCTGACGTTGTTCGCGCTTGTTTCATTCCCCCCTGACACCTTCTGCCGCAAGAGCTGGACACGCTTGAGAAACAGAAACGAAAAAAAAAACCCAGAAGAAAGTCAGAGGATCCTTTTTTTTTTTTTTTCCCCTTCACTTCCTTCCCAGCCCGGGTGCAACACAAACACTGAGAGGTCTTTTCCCCTGCTGCTGCCGGGTGAATCCGAGTGCTGGGTGAGACAGAGGAGATCAGGGCTGGGGACAGCGAATCCCACGGCATCTCCCCATCCTGATTTTTCCCTTAATAACAGCTGGTTTGATCCAAAACCTCTGAGCCCTCTCCTGCCTGGAGCCAAACCCCTTTAAAGGCTTGCAGAAACCTTCAGTTAGTGTTGTGACAGAGCGATCCTTATCTGCTGATAGCTGTAATCGTGATAGAGCACAGAGGAACTCGTTTCTCCTGTCGCCGTGTTGAAACACGCTTCCTAAYGCACAAAAAAATCCCGTAAAACTTCCGGGTGCTGCGCTGCATCCTTGGAGCATCCCGGCCGGCTCCTGCTCCTTCGGGGAGCGGTCCAGCACCCAAAACCCGGCGGTGCCGGGAGGGGACAGAGAGCACTGAGTCACTGCCACCACCTCCTCCGTGTCCCAACTCCGCAGCCGTGCACTGAGTCAGGCTCCCCGCGCCGGCCCGGCGGGGACCTGGCGGCGTTTTCCCACCCTCCGAATGGGCCGGTTCCCAAATCCGGGATACAGGGGGTGAGCAGAGCCACCTCTGTGCTRAGCGACAGCGGGAAGGGGCATTGGAAGTGTCCCCAACTCTGGCACCGCCACGGGGGAACTCTGGAGCCCCGGGACACGCGGGTGCCGCACAAGCCGGGACAGGGCCGCGACTGTCGCCGGGCAYCACGATGGGGGCAGCAGGTTTGTGTCACGCCTGGTGCCCCCCTCGCTGCGCCGGGAGGGAAGTGAAGCCCCCGGGGAGCCGCCGAACCGGCCCCTCCAGCCCCTCCAGCCCCTCCAGCCGGGTTATATCTGGCGCCACATTTGCATGGCAGCGAGTCGGCACCTGGCAGCGAAATCCTCGGGGGATCGGGGACACGGGGAGCGGCTGGCAATTGTCACACGCCGGCGACAGGAAAGTCCCAGCAGACGAATGCTTTTAGAAGAATTTACTTCCAACCCGCACGGCTCCGGCCCCTGCGGCAGCGCCTCCACACCGGCACCCGCGGGGCTGCGGCCATGGTGGGATGGGGGTGATAGTCCTGGTTCTCCACGGCCAGAAGGATGCTCCAGGTGGGAGGTGACGCTCCTCAGCCTCCAACGTGACTCAGGTGCCCCCAACTGGGGATCCCCTCACCCACAGCAGCTCCCTGTTCCCCCCTCTTTCCACCCAGGACCACAGTRAGCAGGGCCGTGAGAGGGGCTGGGGCTCCCCCCAGTTCCCCCAGTACCAGCTCCAAGCTCCACTGCTGATCCCCTGGGCACTGGGAGACACCGTGGGGCTGGGGGTGTATCAGGGGGTCCTGTCCTCCCTCAKCCCCGTTTCCCACAGCCGTAGCTTTGTGCCGGGCTCCCCCTTTGTTACTCCCCGGGGCTGGGCAGAGTCACCCTCACCACACCCCCCCATCCTGCCCCCCGAGCGGAGAAAGTTAGTCAAATCTGCAGAAACCGCAGCGGGGGGAGGCAGCGACTCTGTCACCGCTTTGATGTCACCCCTGCACGTCCCACAGGTGCTGCCATCACCCCGGGGCCACGGTGCCACTGCCGCTTTGCCATTAACTCGTGCGAGAAGAAGGGGGGATAATGCAAAAACATTTCCTTCCCCACCKCCATCCTGTCCCCACGGTCCCTGGAGCCGGCGGGGCTCGGAGAGGCCACGTGTGAGGCACACGGAGCTGCGGCCGCATCCAGCCCTCGCTCGTGGGGCCGGCGGTCCGGGCAGGGCTCCGGGGGCTGCGCCGGGGACCGCGGGGGGAGCCAGGGAGGTTTCTGAGCAGCGGGGTTGATTCATGCCGGGCCTCCCGCGGTTTCCCCCTGCGTTCACCTCCCGGTGCTGTCACGCCAGGCGCCCACACTCCAGTGCCCATCCTGGCATCACTCTCTCCCCGGAGATGGAGGGGAGCYCCGGGGCAGCGTGGGCTGCTGGGCTCCCCTGCACCCAGTCTTTTCCACGCACCCCACGCCCACTCTTTACCCATCCCTGCATCACTTTGCACCCTGCCAAGTCCCCACTGTACCATTCTGAACACACCACACACTCCTCACACCCTGCTCTCCCCCATCCCAACACCTCCTGCACCCCGGGGCTCGGTGACAGGTGGGGGTGACACAGGACCCCCTGCCATGGGACACTGCCAACCCCACGGCAGTGCCCGGAGGATGCARCACCACGGGGTGACAGGGTGAGGTCCCCTGGGTGCCACATTCCCGCAGGTCGAGGGTACAGCCGCCCTGGGGAGCAGGAGGCGGGCAGGGGGCAGCTGCCAGCCCTTCCCAGCCCCGTCACGGCYGCTGCCCTCCCGGAGGAAGCCGCTCTGCGTTGCTCACCCGGCGCTGGTTATAAATACCCTCCCCATTTTAATGCGGCCGCGGCGGAGCTATTTCGGGCCGGGAAAGGGAAGCGAAACCCTGCGCGGGTCCCGGCCCCTCGCTCCCGGCCCCGAGGTGGGCTGGGCAGCGCCCGGGGGCCACAAGGGCTTATTTGAAGCCCAGGAGCCGCGCACCCGCCTTGACCTTCTGTGCCTTCCAGCGGAGCAGGCGGATGGCGCGGAGGCCGAACCGCAGMACGGCGTCGTATTTGAACACCAGCTTGTAGAAGGCGTCGGTGATGAGGGCGCCGCTGGGGTCGGCGTGTTTGAGCGCGGCCATCGGCGTGTACGCCACGTTGGTCTGGTGCCGGAAGGGCGGCCGCGCCGCCTCGATCACCCGCAGTGTGTGCTGCACGTGGGCACGGGACTGTCCCCTTCCTGTCCCCACAGCCCCGCCCCAGCCCCAGCCCCAGCCCGCCACCGTTCCCATGCCGCCCCCAGCTCCTTTCGACCCTGTCTGCATCCCATCCCCACCCACACCTCCATCCTCATTCACATTCCCATCCCTTCTGCTTTCCTATTCCCCTTTTATCCTCATTCCCATTCCAGTTCCTTCTCATCCACTTCCAGTCACCATCCCCAAGCCCTTCCCATCCTATTCCTGAATCTAATCCATTCCACCTCATCCCATCCCCATTCCTATCCCATCCCCAACTCCTTCCCATATCCCTGTCTTTATGCTATCCCATCCTGTTCCCATCCCATCCTACCCCTATCTCCATCCCTTCCCGTTCCCATTCCATTTCCATCCCGTGTACATCCTATTCCCATCCCATAACATTCCCATCCCCATCCCCATCTCCATCATCATTCCCATTCCGATTCCTGTCACCATCACCATTCCCATTCCCATTCCATTCCCTGTCCCATTCCCATTCCCATTCCCATTCCCATTCCCATTCCCATTCCCATCCCCATCACCATTCCCATTCCATTTCCATCACCATTCCCATTCCCATCCCCATCCCCATTCCCATCCCCATTCCCATTCCCATTCCCATTCCTGTTCCTGTTCCCATCACCATTCCCATCACCATTCCCATTCCCATTCCCATTCCCATTCCCATTCCCATTCCCATCAGCATCTCCATCCCCATTCCCATTCCCATTCCCATTCCCATTCCCATTCCCATTCCCCATTCCCATTCCCATTCCCATTCCCATTCCCCATTCCCATTCCCATTCCCATTCCCATTCCCATTCCCATTCCCATTCCCATTCCCAGCCAGGCTCAGCCCCATCAGGAAGGAGCTGTCAGGGTGTGATGGAGCTGCCCCACTGCTGCCTGGGCATTGCCGTTCCTCCTTAGGGCTGACTGACCTCTCTCTGCCCAGCCCAGCCCAGCCCAGCCCACTGTGGCCTCCTCCCCGCCCGTCACCTCTGCGATGTCCTCGGGGGTTTGGCCCAGGCTGGTGAACACATCCCTGGAGTTCCTCAGGTAGAGCTTGGTGAAGATTTCGGCCGTCTCGGGGTCGGTCCGTGAGTAGTCAGCACGTTCGGCTTCCTCGTACAGCTTCGTCTCGAATTCCGTCATCACCGGCCCCGGCTCCACCAGGCTGATCCTGCTGGGGGATGGGGCGCTGGGCACTGGGCACCCCCAGACCCCCAGACCCCCTAATCCCAGGGGCTGCAGGGCCACCCGCCCCCACACTCACGCCACGTTGAAGCGCAGCGCCTGCACCACGAGGCTCTCGCAAAAACCCTCCACGGCGAACTTGGAGGCTGAGTAGATGTCGTTGAAGACGATGCCTGGATGGTTGGAGAGTCCTGGTCAGGGTTGGGCAGGGGCTGGTCCCCCCGGGGCACCCCGTGTCCCCCTACCCTGCAGGCCCATGATGCTGCTGATGACGACGATGTGGCCYCCGCGGCGCCGCTTCATGTCGGGCAGCACCTCCTTGACCAGGCGGACGAGGCCGAAGAAGTTGGTGTCCATGAGGYTCTGCATGGCCGCCAGGCTCTGGCACTCCAGGGGACCCGCCATGCCCACCCCGGCATTGCTGACTGCGGGCAAGGAGCATCAGTGAGGTGTCTCCTGGGCAGGGGGATCCCACACCCTGGGCACGGAGGGTCCCTGGTGCTCGGAGTGTCCCCAAAATGGGATGTCCTGGGTGTGGAGGGTCCCTGGTGCTCAGAGTGTCCCCAAAATGGGATGTCCTGGGTGTGGAGGGTCCCTTGTACAGGGTGTCCCTGGCATAAAGGGTCACTGGTGAAGGGGATCTGAGGGTATTTTGTGCATGAGTGGGCCCTGGCACAGAGGGTCCCCAGAATGGGATGTCCTGAGTTTGGAGGGTCCCTGGTACAGGCCATATCCCAGCACAGAGGGTCCCTGGTGCACAGGGTCAAGGTCATGAGGTGTCCCTGGCACGGGGAGTCCAGCGCTGGGTGCACAAAGGGTCCCCAACACGGGACAATCTCAGACCAGAACACGGGACAGTCCCCAGAACAGGTGGTGTCCCCATCCTGAAGGGTCCCAGCGCGGAGCACCCTGGGCTCACGGCGGGAGGGGGRTCCCGGGGCTCACCCAGGATGTCGACGTGGCGCCCGGGGATGCTGTCGAGGCAGGCGCGGATGGAGCTCTCGTCGCACACGTCCAACTGTTTGATCTCCAGCGTCCGGCCCATCGCCGGCCCCGCCGCCGCCGCCAGCGCCCCGCTCCTGCCCACGTTCCTCATGGTGGCGATGACTGGGGGCACAGGGGCGGCTCAGCCCCGCGCCCGCTGTCCCCGGGGGCCGGGGGGTCCCTCCACCCCGCTCACCTCGGAAGCGGCGCTGCTTGTCCCKCGCCAGCCGCACGGCCAGCGCCAGCCCGATGCCGGACGAGCAGCCGGTGATCAGCACCGTCTTGGGAGCCATGGCACGGCCTCCCCGCCGCKCCCCAGCCCCCCCGCCTTTATAGCAGCTGCCCCGGCCGCAGCCCCCCCAAATCCGGGCCCTTAATCCCCCCTGGATAATCCCCCCCTCCCGGGGATTTGCGGCGGCCGCGTGGCTGAGCCGCACGTGGTGCCCCGGGAGCACAGAGGAGCCTTTGTGCGGGAYCCGGGGCGCTGCGGGGACACAGCGGGACGTGGGGACACCGCCAAAGGTGGGGACGCTGCCAGCCGTGTGTCACTGGCAGCGAGGAGCGCTGGGAACGGGAGGGAACCAGGCGGGAGCTCTGCAAAAATAACTTTTATTGTCACTGGTATAAAACACGTCCCAGTTCAACTGGCCTCGTGGGGACACGGGGGACACGGTGATGGGTGCCCCCCTCACCCCCACACCCCGGGACCCCGCTCCTGGGGACCCCAAAACCCCCCCGATGTGGGGGAAAAGGAGTGCCAGGCCCCCACAGGGACACTCGGGGACACTCGGGGACACTCGGGGCTGGTGCTGCGGGGCGGAGGGGAGAAAGTGCTTGAGTGTGGGGGTCCTGGTGCTGGGCTGTGCTGAGCTGTGCTGAGCTGTGCCATGCTGGCAGTGCCAGGCTGTGCCAAACCACCCAGCCGTGCCAGGCTGTGCCAAGATGTGCCGTGCTGGTGGTGCTGGGCTGTGCCAAACCATCCCACTGGTGCCAGACTGTGCCAAACTGTGCCATCTCATCAGGGCCAGGCTGTGCCAAACCGTGCCATCTCAGCAGGGCCAGGCTGTGCCAAACTGTGCCATCTCAGCAGGGCCAGGCTGTGCCAAACCGTGCCATCTCAGCAGGGCCAGGCTGTGCCACACGATCCCGGTGGTGCCAGGTTGTGCCAAATCCATCCCGGTGGTGCCAGGCTGTGCCAAACTGTGCCATATCAGCAAGGCCAGGCTGTGCCACACCATCCAGGCTGTGCCGAGCCATTCTGTGCCAGTGGTGTCCAGCTGTGCCAAACCCCGCTACGTCGGCAGTGAGACCGAGCCAAAGCACGCCAGCCGTGCCAGACTGTGCCAAACCGAGCCAAACCCCGCCACGCCGGCGGTGCCAGGCYGTGCCAAACCCTCCCGGCAGTGCCGTGCCGGGGCTCAGAGCGCCACGCAGGTGCAGTAGTGCCGCAGCTTGCAGGGCAGGATGCCGCGGTTGATCTGGTGGAACTCCACCAGCTGGATGAGGTCGGCGAAGCGCGTCTGCCCGTCGTCCATGGTGAAGTAGAGCCGACCCTCCTCCTCGCTCTGCCGGGGGCTGAAGGTCAGGACCCCCGGCCCCTCTGGCCCCTCTGGCCCCCCTGCCCTGGCCCCCTGCAGACCCCCCCAGCCCCGCGGTGGCACTCACCGGCAGGATGAGGTAGTGTTTGATGCGCTGCAGGTGGCACAGGGACAGCACGAAGCCTTTGGGGTTCCGCTGGCTCTCCCGCACCAAGAAGACCCTGCGAGTCCCAAGAGTGTCACTGCTGGCTCTGGGTCTCCTCTGCCACCTCAGTGTCACCCCAAAATCCTCCATTTGAGGGTCTGGTACCCCCTTGGATCCCTGGCAGTCTCCGTGCCCCCCCAGGAGCCTGTGTGTGCCCCAAACCCAATGGGGATGCAAAACCCTGGGGACCCCAAACCCTTGGGATCCTTCACCCCCAACCCTTCCCATGTCCTGCATCCCCCCATGAGCTTCAAGACCCCATCACCCCTGGGCTCCTCCCAGTCCCGTGAGCCCCCCAGGAGCCCCAGGGACCCCCAACACCCCCACCCCAGGGTCCCGTACCCGTCCACCATGCCCTGCCGGCCGATGAGCTGCTGGGTGTCCTCCCGGGAGATTCTGCCGTGGAACCAGGGCTGGGTGCGGTGGATGGCTGTGGGRAGAGGGGCGTCAGGCTCGGGGGGACCCCCTGTTTGGGACAGGGACCCCCACCAGGTGCTGACCCCCCCATCTCACCGGCGCTGAGCGAGGAGCTGTGGCAGGCTGCGGGCAGGCTGTACCGGTGCGTCGTCTTCTTCTGGGCACACAAAGCGAGGAGGGGGCGTGAGGGTGGGCTCAGGGGGACCCCTCCTCACTCCCCAGCACCCCAACTCACCCTCCAGGCCTGCGCCTCCTCCAGGGCTGCCGTCAGCACCTCGCTGGGGTTCTCGATCACCCGGCCCGTGCACCCCGAGAAGTCCATGGCCACCAGGGCGTTGTCCGAGACACTTCGCTGGGGGGGACAGGGGGGTCACCGGGGGGTCCCCAGGGGTCAGGGGCTGCTGGGAGCAGGGGACACTCGGCAGGGGACACTCACCAGGGGCGTGGGGCCGATCCAGGAGGGTTGGCTCAGCCGTGCCTGCGCTTGCTGGTAGTTGCGGTAGAGCTGCATCCCGTACTGGGGGGACAGCCCCGTCAGTTGGGGGGTCCCGCTGAGGGGTGGGGGRGCACCCAGGGACACCCAGGRACACCCAGGGACCTCCACAGCCACCCAGGACAGGGATGGGGACCTCTGCATCCACTCCCCATGGCCACAGGGACACCCACCCTGTGCCCATTTCCACTGGGAATGGTTCACCCATCTGCCATCCTTCTAGAACCCTCCACGTTCCTCCCCTYGCATCTCTCCAGCATCTTCCCAGCACCTCTTCAGTATCCCCCCATCATCCCCTCATCATTCCTCCAGAATGCCCCAAAAAATGCATCCAAATTCCCTCCAGAATCCCCCCAGAATCTTCCCAGCATCCCTTCAGTATTCCCCATAATCCCTTCAGAATATCCCCAGTATCACCCCAGTATCCTTCCAGAATCCCAGCAGCATCCCTCCAAATTCCTTCCAGAATCCTCCCAGCATCTTCCCAGCACTCCTTCAGTATCTCCCCATCATCCCTCCAGAATCCCTCCAAATTCTCCCCAGAATCCGCCCAGCATCTTCCCAGCATCCCTTCAATATCTCCCCATCATCCGTCCAGAATCGCCCCAGAATCCCTCCAAATTCCCTCCAGAATCCCTCCAAATTCCCTCCAGAATTCCCCCAGCGTCTTCCCATCATCCCTTCAATATGTCCCCATCATCCCTCCAGAATGCCCCCAGAATCCCTCCAAATTCTCCCCAGAATCTCTCCAAATTCTCTCCAGAATGCCCCCAGAATGCCCCCAGAATCCCTCCAAATTCTCTCCAGAATATCCCCAGCCTCCTTTGCCATCCCCCTGGTGTCCCCCCCTGCCGTCCCCCCGGTGTCCCCCCGGTGTCCCCCCCTCTGCCATCTCCCCGCTGTCCCCCCATTGTCCCCACCCCGGTGCCGGTGTCAGCGGCCCGGGGCTCACCTTGAAGAGCCGGAACGCGGCCATCCAGCAGCTGCGGCTCTGCTCGTCCTCGCTGCACAGCAGCTTCAGTCCCTTGACGCCGCTCCGCACCTTGTGGGGCTGCGGGAGAGGCCGGAGCCGTCACGGGGCAGCCCCGGGTGGCTCKGAGGGGACCTCGGCAGGGGGAGGAGCAGGGAACGACCCCGCCGCAGGCAGGGACATCCCCACCTTGATGCAGAAGCCGAATTCGGTGGGGGTCCCGTAGAGCTTCTTGCCCTGGGTCACGTAGTAGATGTTGGACTCGGTGAGGTCAGCGAAGTACTGGAGATGCCGGGGGTCCTGGGGAGGGGGTGGGGAGGGTGTCAGGACTGTCCSTGTCACCYCCCCGGACCCCAGGATCCCCTGGCCTCACCTTGGAGGTGCCTTTGGTGGAGTAGTAGAGCCCCGAGCGGCGCAGGGAGAAGTGGAAACGCTTCCAGACCTTGCGCCCGGCCTCCCGCAGCTGCAGGAAACCCTGGACCTCGGGGCAGCTCCCGGAGTTGAGGAAAT
>NW_026624259.1:90453-92037 GCF_030028575.1 Malurus melanocephalus
CCTCGGGGTACCCAGGGGAGGGTCAGCAGGGACCCTCGGGGTGCCCAGGGAGCCCAGGGATGGTCACCCAGGGGTGCCCAGGGAGCCGGGGATGGTCAGCAGAGTCCCTCAGAGTGCCCAGGGAGCCCGGGGATGGTCACCCAGGGGTGCCTAGGGAGCCCAGGGACGGTCAGCAGAGACCCTCGGGGTGCCCAGGGATCCTGGGGATGGTCAGCAGAGACCCTCGGGGTGCCCAGGGAGCCCGGGAACAGTCACCCAGGGGGTGCCCACCTACCGCGTTGCTCTTGAAGAGCTCGTACTTGGCGAAGTTCTTGCGGAACACGAAGCGGCTGTCGGCTCCAGGCGCCCAGGAGCTCTGCACCTCCACCACCGACTCGTGGTCCTCCAGGCAGCGCTCTGCGCCGGGGGGCACAGGGGGTCAGCGGGGCTGGGGAGGGTCCCACCGGGCCCACCGTGCCCCTGCCGCACTCACCCAGAGCCAGGTGCTGGTGCAGCTCCACCAGGGCCCAGCTGTGGTCGTGCAGAGCCCGCGTCCTGCGCACCAGAGTGTCGCAGAGCTGCCGCGCCGTGGTGGCCGCCGACGCCTCCAGCGAGCGGCACGCACCGTCCTCGCCGAACACCTTCACCACCTGCGGGTGCCGAGGGGGTGGCAGGGCGCCCCCGGAGTGAGGGGACACCGCAAGACCGCTGGTGACACCTCCCAACCCGCCTCCTGCTCCCCAGTTCGTGCGGGAGGTGATCCTTCCCAACCCCTCGGCCCCCTGGATCAGGAGGGTGAGACCTTTGTGGAGGGGTCCAAAGGCTGAGACCCCCCCTTCCCACCCCGTCACGGGAGGAAATTCCTGCCCCAGGGGTGAGATTTGTTAGCTTGAGAGGAAAACTCACTTTGACTAAAGCAGATGCTTTTAAATAAAACCTGCAAAGGGATCCTAAGCAAATCGAAAACAAATAAGCATGGAATGTACCCGGTCCAGGGTATTGTAAATGGAAATATTTTGTGATTTTTGCTGGTGGACTACAAATTGCAAGCCCCCCGCTCTCCCCAGCCCCCCGACTCTGCCTCATGCGGGAGCTGCCCTCGTTAGGGGCGTCCCTACCCCAAAAATCCCATCCCCATCGCCCCAACCCGTGTAAGGCGCCTTTGCAGGGGTGTCCCCACCCCAAATCGGAGCCCCCCACGGCAGCCCCCCGCCCCAGACTCACATGGGAGGTGCCCTCGCGGGGGGGTCCCTGTCCCAGGGCCGGGCTGCTCAGGATGGGCGAGTTGGAGGGGCTGCAGAGCTCGGGGAAGGGGTTGGGGATGCTGGGCAGCGACGATGCTCTCGGCTCGTCCTGCGGCGGCTGCCGGCTGTGGGGACAGCGGGATGAGCTCCCTGTGCCCCCCGTGAGCCCCCCAAAAACACCCCCCGGGCCCCACACCCACCTGCTGCCGTGGATCAGGAGGGGCTGGGAGCGCTTGACCTCGGGGGGACCCTCGCCCCCATCCCGCTCGCCGGGACTCCCGTCCTGCTCGGGGGGCTCCCAGAGGCTGCTCTGCTGAGCCCCCCCCTCCATGGCATTATCTGTGGGGAGAGGGGGGGTCTG
>NW_026624259.1:92727-95798 GCF_030028575.1 Malurus melanocephalus
GGTGCTGGGGGCTGCAATGTAACACTCCCGGTGAGCACAACCCCTTACGAGACCCCCAAGAATCCCCCATATCCCGTGCAGGACCCTCCCCAGCGTCCCCACAGTGGGTCTGGGGGGCACCGGGAGATGCTGTCCCGAGCCRTGCCGGGTGCCGCCGCCGTGGCGAGCAGGAAGCCGAGCGTGGCTCAGCCCAAACACCTCCTCGGGTCCGGCCAAACCAGTTCTGGCGGCCGCTCCCAGCTCCACCTCACCGCCCTGGCATCCGGGCCCGGGCGGCCGCGCCGGGAGCCGGGGGCGAGGGAGCCGCCGTGGGAACCGCCGCTGGCACGGCCACCCCCCGTGTCCCCACCCGTGTCCCCCACCCGGGGCGCTCGGACCGTGCCCGGTGCTCGGACAGCGGCCCCGAAGTGACCGCTGGTGGCAGCGGTGGCACCGGGGCACGTGGCGCGTGTCACACACACGTGGCACCCGCGGTGGCACTCGGTGGCCGGCGGTGCTGGGACACCGTGTAGGGCCACGTGAATCTGTCCTGTGGTGGCTGTCCCCACCTCCTGCCACCTCGCG
This sequence comes from Malurus melanocephalus, assembly GCF_030028575.1. Classification (NCBI taxonomy): domain Eukaryota; kingdom Metazoa; phylum Chordata; class Aves; order Passeriformes; family Maluridae; genus Malurus; species Malurus melanocephalus. The sequence goes on from NW_026624259.1 coordinate 93,292, forward strand.
GGGTCCAAGTCCGTGGCTGGGAAGGGCTGATGCCACCCCTGTGCCATCCCTGTCCCTGCAGTGTCACTGTCCCCATGCCAGCGTGCCACCAGGACCCTCTGCTCCCTGCCTGGCCGGACCCYGGGGTGACCTGGGGACAYGGGGACRCTGTGGGGTCAGGGACARTCAGGGGTCAGGTGGGGTGATGCTGCTGGGGACACGGCAGGGGACACGGGGGGGATGTGACACTGCCCTGCCACCAACCCGCCAGCCCAACCCCATGGCCTCGGGTCACACCGGTGTCACCCCTGGCCTGGTGGCCCTGGCAGGGCTCCAGCAGGGTGGGGACACACAGGGTGTCCCCGGGAGTTTGGGATAAACAGGGGGACACAGGACCTTGGGAAAAGGGACAAGGGCCATCAGGGTTATGGGGTGGGCGACTGGAGGGGGTCAGGACCACCAGGATGGGCTCCAGGGCCACCAGGGCTGTGGAACAGAGAGTCCCAGGGCCACCAGACTGAGGGGACAGGGTGCCAGGGGTGAGGGATGGGATCCCAGGGCCACCAGGGTTAGGGAATGGGATCCCAGGGCCACCAGGGCTGAGGGACAGGATCCCAGGGCCACCAGGATGAGGGGATGGGATCCCAGGGCCACCAGGGATACAGAATGGGATCCCAGGGCCACCAGGGCTAGGGGATGGGATCCCAAAGCCACCAGGGTTAGGGGATGGGATCCCAGGGCCACCAGGATTAGGGAATGGAGTCTTGGAGTCACCAGGGTTAGGGGATGGGGTTTTATGGGGTCACCAAGATAAGGGACGGGGTCCCGGGACCACCAGGATTGAGGAGCAGGGTCCCAGCTGTGGGTGGGGGTCCCGGTGGGTGCCCGGGGTGGGGGGACAGGGCTCAGCAGGGGCGCAGAGGCAGCGGGGAAGCAGCAGCGGGATGGCAGAGGAGGAGGAGGAGGAGGAGGAAGAGCCGGGAGGAAGGCGGGAGGGAAGGAGGGAAAGAGGGAGGGAGAGAAGGGGCGCGGTGAGAGCTCCGGGATCGCCCCAACAGGACAGGATCAGCACCCCGGGGTGACCCCCGGTCCCCCCGAGCCCCCAGAGCCCCCAGCCCGGTCCCGCTCCTACCTGCAGCGCCCGGCGCGTCCCGGCAGCCTCCCGCCGGACCGGGGATTCCTGTTCTCCCCGGCTTTATCTACCCGCGCCAGCTCCCGCCCCCGCCTGACATCACTGCGCCCCGGGCCTGCTGCCCGGCACCGGCCCCCCACCGCACCCCGGGGGCTCCCCAGCCCCCCCGGACCCCGAGTGGGGTGTCCAGCATGGCTCCGAGTCAGCCCCGGGGGGATGGACCCCCCAAAAACATCTCCTGAGACCCCACTGAGGTGGTGATGGGGAGTTTCCCACAATGCACTGGGGTGACCCCTGGAGCAGCGGGGTTGTGTGGGGACACAGAGCCCCGGTCCCCTGGGATGGCTGGGGGGGGACAGGACCCACAGAGCCCCAGAACAGCCCCCCGGGGGTCTCCAGCCCCAGGGTGTGGGGTTKGGGTCAGGGCTCCCCTGGGATCCCCAATGTGGGGGCTGGAAGGGTCCCGTGAGGGTCCCCATTGGGTCAGCACAGGTGGGACCCTGTGGGGTGGGGAAGGGTCATGGGGGTCTCACGCAGGTCAGGGGCCCTGCCAGGAGGGATGTGGGGCGTTTTTGGGATATGGGACCTAGTGGGATCCCTTAGGGGCTGTGTGTGGATCCCATGGGGTTTCTTGTGGGTGACCCATAAGGGGTCTGGGAGTCACCACTGGGACTTGGGGTGCCATGGGACCACAGAGATGTCCCCGTGGAGGGGTTCAGGGGTCCCTGTGGGGGATGCTGAGGCCTCCATGAGGGCCCTATGGGTCTGTGGTGGGGCTACACAGCCCTACAGAACCTGCACAGGGTATTAAGTGGGGGTCCCATGGGGCAGTGGGGGTTCTCATGGGACTAGAGAACACCTGTAGGGGTCATTTCAGGTCCCACGGGCTCCGTGTGAGTCCCCCGGAGGTTTTCTTGAGTCCCACGGGGGTGGGTGCGGGTAACACGGGGGTCACTGAGGTCATTGTGGGTCCCACGTGGGTGGTTCCGGGTCCCCTGTGGGTTTTGGGGGTCMCTCCTGGTGACACACGGATCAGTTTGGGACCCCCGACGGTCACTTTTGGTCACTAGAGATGCTCTGAGGGTCACTTTGAGTCACTGGAGGTCGCACGGGGGTCACCAAGGGTCACTTTTTTGTCGCCCGGGGGTCACGGGGGTCACGGCGGGCGCCCCGGAGGACTCGGAGCAGACAAGACGAGCGAGGCGGCGGCGCAGAGCGGCCGGAAGCGCCCGCGTCACGTGACCGCACCCGGAAGCGGCGGCGCGGTGGGACCGGGGGCCATGAGCGGAGGGGACGGGAACGGGAACGGGGACGGGAACGGGGCCGAGCGGCCGGTCCGCATCGTGGTGGAGTATTGGTGAGCGCCTCGGCAGCGGGCGGACCCGGGGCGGGTGAA
>NW_026624259.1:98148-100879 GCF_030028575.1 Malurus melanocephalus
GGGAAAGAAAAAGGGGGAAAAAAGAAGGGAAAGGGGGAAAGGAAAATGGGTAAGAAAAAGGGAAAAAGGGGGAAAGGAAAATGGGAAAGAAAAAGGGGAAAAGGAAAACAGGAAAGAACAAGGGAAAGAAGAAGGGAAAGGGATAAGGAGAAAAAAAAGGAAAGGGAAGGGAAAAGAGGAAAATGAAGAGGAAAGATGGGGAAAGGAAGGGAAAAGGTGGGGGAAAAAGGGAAAAGAGAAGGACTATGACATGCTGGTCTTTGGAGATGGAACTGGATCCATCAGAAAAAGGGGGAATCACACAGACAAGGGAAAGGGAAGGGCTGTGCCTGTCATTCGGAGGCAGAGCTGGATCCCACCGAGAAGGAGGAACCAAACAGACCAGGAGAGTAGAAAAAACAACCAATGTACAATAATCAAATATACATCCCGGAGCTTCCAAAGAATCCCGGAGGAGCCGGGACTGCTCTCAGTCCAGCTGCTCTCAGTGCAAGTCCACGTGTCCCGGGCACTGGGACAGCCCTGGAACGGGGWGGGGGATGGCAGAGGGTCTGTCCTTCTCCAGGCCGTGCTGGGTCCGAGCTCTCCAGGTGCCACCCCCGCCAGTGCCACCGAGGGTGACCCCTCTGTCCCCACTCTTTGCTGCTGCGCCGTCCCACAGCGTCCTGGGCTCTCCCAGCCCTCCGTGGCCGGTGCCACCCCGGGCAGAAGGGACGGACCCTCAGCCCTGCAGCTGTGGCTCGTCCCTCCCTGAGCTGCCTCGGTGAAGTTGGGGGGGKTTTTTYCTACACGGCCGCGGCGTCGGGGCCRGCCAGGCCGAGGTATTCGGGGTTCTCGGCTGTGGGCGTCGTGCCGGGGCCACCCTCGGGACCCCCACCCTTGGGGGGATCCTGGTTCCAGTAGTAGGGGTTGTCGAAAGCCTGGCTGAAGGGGCCGGGGGTGGGGGCGCCGGGGGGTGCCAGGTACTCGGGGTTCTCCACGGCGTGGCCGAAGGGCCCTGGGAAGGAGTTCTTGGGGTCYTTGATGAGCCCGTTCTTGCCCTGGTGCCCTTTGGGCTTGTCCAGCGGGGACGGGGGCGTGCGGGGGGGACGCTCCCCGGCCTGGTTCACGTACTCTGCAGGGTGAGTGACAAATTAGGGACCCCCCCAGGGGTCATGGGGCAGGCAGACGCCCCCCACCACCTCCCCAAGGGTCCGGCCGTGCCCTCCCTACCTGGCATGGTGCTGTGTGGGGCTGGGACGGTGAAACCCTCGGGGTCCTCTCCATCCTCGGCCGCCAGCCCGGTGGGATCCTCGCTGTACCGGGGCAGGGTCCCGGGCTCCCGGCCCGGGGGGCTCTGCAGGGCCACCTTGTCCCCCTCTGGCACCTCTGGGACAGGGCCCTCCAGCCCCTCTGCCAGGCCCTGGGCAGGGAAGGGGAAGGAGCCCAAACCCTCGCCCTCCTCCATCTTGGCTGGAGACTCTGCCGTGCTCTGGGTGTGGGAGAGGACACACAGATAGACACTTGAGCACAACCCGATGACCATCCCGGTCCTTTGTGGCACAGGGTCACTCCCCCACGCCTGTGCCAGGCCCGGGGGCTCCCTGCAGCCCTCCCCYCGTACCCGCATGGAGGAGATGCGGCTGCGGTAGGTGGTGGAGGTGTCAGCGCTGAAGAAGCCGTGGTGAGGCACCAGGTACTCCTCAGCATCCACCAGGTCGTCCATGTCCTCCTCGTCCAGCAGTGCCCGGTAGAAGGTGCTGTCCATGGAGCCAGGCAGCCCCACCAGGTCATTCTGGGAGGGTCACAGTGGTCAGTGCCCGCCCCGGGGTGCCAGCGAGGGGACAGGACCCCCAGGGACCCGCGTACCTGGATGACCACGAAGCGCTGCGGGTCGCGGGCCATGCGGGAGAACTCGGCCACCAGCTCGCGGAACTTGGGCCGGCACTCGGAGTCGATCATCCAGCCTGGGGCAGTCAGGGTGCTGTCAGGGCCGGGAGCGGGGTGGCACTGCGCCCTGTCCCCTCCCTGTGTCCCCATGTCCCCTCCCCGTACATTTCACCATGATCATGTAGACGTCGATGGTGCAGATGGGCGGCTGCGGCAGCCGCTCGCCCTTCTCCAGCAGGTCTGGGATCTCCCGGGCTGGGATCCCATCGTACGGCTTTGCCCCAAACGTCATCAGCTCCCACACGGTGACACCTGGAGGGGACAGTTGTGGGGGTGAGCTGTGCACCGGGACCCCCGAGCTCCCCAGGGGTGGGACACCCTGACTCACCGTAGCTCCAGACGTCGCTCTGGTGCGTGAAGCGCCGGCGCAGGATGGACTCCAGTGCCATCCACTTGATGGGGACCTGGCACGGGGTGGATGGAGAGGTGAGCAGGACCAAGGGGTGGCTGTCACCGAGGGGAGCACCACTGTCCCCAAGTGCCCAAGCCCACCTTGCCACCATCGGCGTGGTACTCGGTCTCGTCGATGTCGAGCAGCCGGGCCAGCCCAAAATCGGTGATCTTGACGTGGTTGGGGCTCTTGACGAGGACATTGCGAGCGGCCAAATCCCGGTGCACTAGCCTCACCTCCTCCAGATAATTCATCCCCTGGAGGTGGCACACATCCATCTGTCCCCAGCCTCCCCGGGACYCCCAGAGCCCCCCAGGGTTGCTGTCCTACCTTGGCGATCTGCACACACCAGTTGAGCAGGTCCTGGGAGCCGATGTGGTCCTTGTTCTCCCGCACGTAGTCCAGGAGGCA
>NW_026624259.1:101746-103129 GCF_030028575.1 Malurus melanocephalus
TCGGGGATCCAGATGCCCTAAAGGGTGGAACACACGGGTGAGGGGGTGCGGATTGGGGAGGGTCCCATCCCACCGTGCTGCCCCCACCCCTCACCTTATAGACGGTGCCAAAAGCGCCAGAACCCAAAACTTTGACTTTCTTGAGCTCCGTCTCCTTGAGAATCCTCATCTGGGCTTGGTTGGGGAGGGCCCCGCTGGGCGTCAGTGGCTCCACCAGCTGTGGGGTACAGAGGGGTGAGAGGGGCCATGTTCCTGAGCCCCCCAAACGCTTAGGGTCCGTCCCTGCACCTCAGGGTGATCCCCACCTCGGTCTCCTGCAGCAGCCGCCGCATGGTGTGCTTGCGCTCCTGCTGCCGCCGGCGCTTGACGCAGATGACGGTGATGAGGAGCAGGACGATGACCAGCAGGGCTCCCACCACGCCGGCGATGATGGACGTCACCTGGCTGTGGGGCAGGAGCCCGTTGGCACGGGGAGACCCCCAGAATGGGGGGACAGGGGTGGCACAACGCRGCCACGCTCCTACCTTGGCTTCTGGTCCACGGGGCACCCGTCCTCATCCCGGATCGTGCACCTGGGGACACAGCGTGTGGTGCCCACTGTCAGCAACCCCCCCTCAGCCTCCAGCACCCCTCTGCCACCCCCTTTTCAGCCAGGGAGCCCCCGACTCACGAGTGGGTGCAGTTGGTGGGGCAGAGCTGGCACACCCCAAATTCATCGGGGTATTTCCAGACGGGCACAAAGGAGGCGTCGGCCTTGACGCCGCTGGGGCAGCGCCGCACGCACTGCTGGGCGTCCTTGTAGTGGGCACAGGCCACGCACTGGTCTGGATCCTGCGGGAATTGGGGGGATTGAGGGATCCAGGGGTCCAAGGGCATCCCCACCCACCCCACCCGGTGTGTGCCCCGTGCTCACCGATCCGAAGCAGGTCTCGGTGCCGTTCTGGGGCTGGCACTCGGGGTGGCACGGCAGGCAGCGCGTCCCGTTGGCGTGYTCCCGGATGGTTCTGCGGGGTGAAGGGGCAGGGATGGGGTCTCAACCCCTCCCTGCAGGGTGTGGGGGGCTCTGTTTGGGTTCCCGGGGGTCTCACTCACCCCTCCAGGAGGTTGCAGGAGGCCACGCACTCCTGGCCGCGCAGGAACCGCTCRCACGCCACGCACTGGGTGGGACCGGGACCCCAGCAATGTCCCTGGGCGCAGAGGTGAAAGCAAACCAGCCCCTCGCTCTCTGCAGGGGGGGAAATCAGCACTGAGGGGTCAATTAGCACTGGGGAGGTCAGTCAGCATTGTGGGGTCAGTCAGCAATAGGGGGGGGTCAGTCAGCACTGAGGGGGTCAATCAGCATTGTGGGGTCAGTCAGCACTGGAGGGGTCACTCAGCACTGGG
>NW_026624259.1:104274-104603 GCF_030028575.1 Malurus melanocephalus
GCTCTCACCCGTCAGCTCCTCCAGGCTCTCAAAGATCCGCAGCAGTTTGGGGTCCAGGGGTGGGGTGTTGGTGCTGGGGTCCCTGCCCGGGATGGAGGGAGGTTATGGGGGTCCCGCTGGGGGTCCCGGTGGGCTCGGGGAGGGGGATGAGGCGCTCACCCAGCAAAGGTCTCGGGCAGGAAAGCCAAGCTCCCGAAAATCTTGGTGCAGCCGGAGAAGTGGTGGATGTTGGAAGCGTTGACGGCGCGGACGCCCTTCAAGAAATCCACTCCCAGCCCGTAGCACACTGGGGAGGGGGCACAGCAGGGCTGGGGTGCTCCGCTGGGACC
>NW_026624259.1:105207-106251 GCF_030028575.1 Malurus melanocephalus
CAAAACACTGCCCCACCATCCATGAAGGGACCCCCACAGGGCACAGCAGCACCTTGGGGTCCCCAGAGCTGTGCTGGGGGCTGTTCACACCCATCTCTGGGATCCCCAAAACCCCCCCAAGACATCACAGGGAGCTGCTCACCCACACCCCAGTGTCACCAGAGCTCCCCAAGACATCAGGAAGCTGCTCTCTCCCACCCCCGAGGTCCCCAGAGCCCCCCCAGAGCCCCCCAGACCCCGATGTGGGGGTGTTCTTTGCTCACCCTCCGGACAGGGTTTGCTGCACTTCTCACACTTCTGCACGTTGTTGACCGTCACCTCCTGGCTGTTCTGGGGGCACACCAGGGTGCAGGAGCCCACCTCGGTGGCCAGGTAATTGTCTGGAGGGGGCAGATAGGGGGGTCAGGGCCACGCTGGCCACCCCATGCCCACCCCAGGGTGTCACTCACAGGGACACTGGCTGACACAGCTGGCACCGAAGGTGTAGCGCCCGTCGGGGTTGGGCATCGACTCGAARGTGTCCGAGTTGTAGACCACGAGGGGAGGGCAGTGCAGCTCGCAGATCCCGCTCCGGTTGAAGTTCAGGCATGCCTGGAAAGGGGGACACGGTGGATTTGAGACCCCTGAACMCCCCCAGGACCCCCAAAACCCCCCGGTGCCCCCCTCGCCCCGTGCCCACCAGGCAGTCGGAGTGCTTGGGGCCGGTGCAGCCGGCGGCGCATTGCTCGTGGCAGCAGTCCGTGGGTTTGGTGCCTTTGCAGCGTGGGCAGCCGTGGCAGATGCTGTTGGTCACTGTGGGGACATGGAGGGGACACGCTGGGAACAGGGAACCCCGTGGATTCCTCCTCCAGGATGAGGGGCTGGAGGGCAGGTGGGTTCCCAGGGTGAAAATGTGGGTGTAAAATGGGGATTTGGGTGCCAAAGTGAAGGCAGTGGGACGGGAATTGGGGGGAAATTGGGAGTTTCCAGTGCAGGGATTTGGGGTCTAAGTGGAGCTCCTAGAGCAGGGATTTTAGGGGATCTTTGGGGCCAGGATTTGGGGTG
>NW_026624259.1:107063-108127 GCF_030028575.1 Malurus melanocephalus
TTTGTGGGATCTTTGGGCCCAGGATTTGGGGTGTAAGCAGAGGTCCTTAGGGCAGGGATTTGGGGTCTAAGTGGAGCTCCTAGAGCAGGGATTTTAGGGGATCTCTGGAATCAGGATTTGGGTGCCATGTAGGGCTCAGTGGAACAGGGATTTGGGGTCTAAGTGGAGCCCCCAGAGCAGGGATTTTAGGGGATCTCGGGGGCCAGGATTTGGGGTGCAAGCAGAGGTCCTCAGGGCAGGGATTTGGGGTGTAAGTGGAGCTCCCAGAGCAGGGATTTTAAGGGATCTTTGAGGCCGGGGTTTGGATGCCACATAGGGCTCAGTGGAACAGGGATTTGGGGGTTAAGCAGAAGGTCAGGGTGCTTCTGGGGGCAGGATTTGGGTGGCAAAGGGGGCCAAAGGGACAGGGATTTGGGGTGCAAGCAGAAGGTCCAGTGACTCTTTGGCATGAGGATTTAAGTGCCAAGAGAAAGTCAGCAGAATGGGGATTTGAGGGTGTAAAATGAGGCTTCCAGGGAAGGGATTTTAGGGTCTGGGGGCAGAGGTTTGGTGGGGACAAACAGAAGGTCCTGGAGAGGTTTCTGGGGACAGGACTTGGGTGGCAAGAAGGGCTCGGTGGGACAAGAATTTGGGAATGGAAGGGGAAGTCTCTGGGACAGATATTTGAGTGCCAAGTGGGGATCAGTGAGGCAGGGACATACACAGGGCAGGAAAGGGTTTCCCGGGGGTTTTAGGGGTCCCTGGGTGGGCTCAGAGCCTCTGTGGCCCCACACTCACACGTCTGGCAGTCCTGTTTCCCCTCGCCCCAGCAGTGCCCCTCGGCACAGAGCGCCCGGCAGTCAGGACCTGCATGGGGGAAAGCGTGAGCATGGGGTGCCAGGGGCGGCTGGAAACCCCCAGACCCCTCCCTGGCACCACAATCCCCCCTTTGGGGCACTCACAGCTGCGGGTGCGGGTGCTCTCCACCTGGATGTCGCCRCGGAACTCGTTGTGCCGGTGGAGGATGTCGCTCCACAGGATGGTCTCCTGGAAGCAGAGCTCGGGGTTCCTCTCGATGAGCACCC
>NW_026624259.1:108562-111515 GCF_030028575.1 Malurus melanocephalus
CCATGGGACCACCCAATCCTGGATGGGGACACTCACACCTGTTTGGGGACCCACCATGGGGACACCCAGATCTGAACAGGGACCTGCCATCCCATGGGACCACCCACCCCACATTGGAGCGGGCAGCTCCCACCTGCTCGGGCAGCCCCGAGCCCCATCCCCGTGCCCACCCCAGGCCAGGGCGTTGCCTCACCCGTGAGCTGCCTCATGCCGAGCTGGCGCAGCCCCGGCTCCCCGGCGGGGCCGGCGTTGCCCAGCACGGCCAGGGCGTAGCGGTCCTGGAAGAGCTGCGTGCCGCGGATGATGCGCAGGTTCTGCAGCTCCAGCCCGCTCACTCGGTTCTCCGCGATCAGCACGTAGCCCTGCACCTCCTTGATGTCCTGGGATGGAGGGGACATGGGTAAAGGGCTGGCGGGACCCCCGTCCTTCCCCAGCTCGGGGCGTTTTCCCGCTGCGCACCTTGAGGAAAGCGGTGTCGGCGCCGGTGGGCAAGTAGGTGAGCTCCAGGTTGCCCTGGACCACCTGGCAGCCCTGGTAGAGGTGCCGCAGGGTCTCGTAGTGGCTCTCGGGGCTGGAGGGACGCAGCAGCTTCATGTCGGTGCCGGTGCAGACTGCGGGGACGGAGAAGGCTCAGCGGGTCCCCGACCCCTCCTCTCCCCCTCGGGACACCGAGCTCCGGCCCCCGCAGGAAACGCGGCGGATCCGGCGGCCGCCGTTTATCTCCGGGGCTGCTCCCAACAGCTTCCGATGGGTTTCCTGCATCGTGGCTCCSCCGGCTCCCACCCCCGGGCACCGGGCCCGGCTCGAGGGACAGCGGGGAGCGGTGTCGTCCCGTGCCCGCGGTGGGCGCCGGGGACGGCGGGGGGCTGGGTGGGGACCCCCAGAGCCGCGGGGCCGGAGCGGGGGCCGCGGGCAGGAATGCGCTGCCCACGCCACCGGGGCGGCCGCGCCGAGACAAGACCCGATTGTTGAGCGGCGACGGCTGCGGCCCCATTGTGGGGGGCTGCCGGCCGGGAGAGCATCCCCGCGGCATCCAGGCGGGGCGGGGGGCGCGGGAGCCCGTCCTGGGTGCCAGGCCCCGGGCGGGTGAGTCACGGGCGCGGGTGGCACGGGGCCCCGGCCGCCCGCTCCCGGCTGGAACCGCCTTTTCAGGTCGGGCATGTTTGGGGAGCAGCGGTGACGCAGGGCTGGCGGGCACGGCCCAGCCCCGGCGCGCCCGCGGCCCCCGGCGCCCCGACAGCTCGGCGGGGAGAGAGAGCCCCCCACACCAAACCCCGACACCTCGGAGGGCAGAGCCCCCACGCCAGACCCCAAAACCTCGGCGGGGAGAGAGAGCCCCCACACCAAACCCCGACACCTCGGCGAGGAGAGTCCCCACGCCAGACCCCAAAACCTCAGAGGGGAGAGAGAGCCCCCCACGCCAGACCCCGACACCTCGGCCGGGAGAGCCCCCACGCCAAACCCCAGCCCGACCCTGCCACCACCTCAGTGTCGCTCCCAGAGCCACCAGCCCCGATCCGCCGCCACCCCAGCACGGGGCAGGGGGGCACACGGGGGTCAGGCAGGGTTTCGGTGCGCCGGTCCCCGGCTGCTCTGTGGCTGAGTGACAGTCCCCGGTGCTGGGCAGCTGCTGGCCCGGCCCCGTGTCCAGGGAACCCGGCTGGCACTCGCCTCCCCCGCCTGCCCCGAGGCCTCTGAGCGAGGGAAAATACAGCCAGGAAGGTGGAAGCCCCCCGAATTTGGGGTGCAGCTCTCTCCCAGCCCACTAGCTGTCCGGCAGAGGGGACCCCGGGAGTGAACGTGCCGCTGTGCTGGGCGAGCAAAGCTCAAGGTCTGTGCCCACACCTGCTGTGGCACAGGCACGGGGTGCTGTGGCTTCCCCGGGACAAAGGGCAGGTGGGACAAGTGAGCGGCAGGGCCGGATCCTGGTGGGGTCCCGGCTCTGTGCCCCGAGATTTGGCCCTGCCTGCTCCCCCTGGATGGGCACCGGGAAGGTCAGGGAGTGATCCACCCTGCCTGGCTTGCTCGGGCGGGCAGTGCCACCATGGAGCACCTCGGCTACCCACGGGTGTCCCCCACGTGCCCGCGGGGCTGCCCTGAGCCGGGGCTGCGGGACACGAATCACTGGGGCGCCCCAAACCGGGAGATCGCCCTGCACAGACCCCCCCCCAAGCAGAGTGAATCAGGAGTGGAGGCCACCCGGTGTGTCCCCACGTCCCTGTCCCACCACCCCACACCGGCTCAGCCCCGCCGGGTCTTCACTTTTCAAATTCCCGATGTTGGAGCTTCCCCGCAACGGGGAGGCAGCGGGGTCCAACTTTTGGGGCTGCAGGTGCCCATTTTGGGGCCAGCAGCCCCATCCGCTGCTGGCCCCGTTCCTGCCAGCGCCGCCGCGGTGCCCGGCCGAGGCCCGGGGGCTGTCGGGCCGGGCTCCCCGCTCCCCCCGGGGCTGGGCTGGGTGCGGCACGTCGAGAATGTGGATGGGAGCGACGGGGACGCACCCACCCACCCAGCCAGCCAGCCAGCCAGCCAGCCAGCCGCTCCGTGGGGCCACCGCGCCCCGAAGCTCCCCGGTGCCCCCGAAAAGGGAACCCCCATAAAATGGGGTCCCTTCGCCCCCGCTTCTCCCGGTAGTACCGGAGCCCTGGGACCGGCTGCAGTGGGGGGTCCCCCCTCCGGGCTGCACCGGAGCCCCTAAATTCCTCCCGGGACAGCGGCACCGGGGTCGTCCCGCTCGGGGGTGCCGGGGTGCAGCGGGCAGGGCCTCCCGCTCGGCCCCAGCGCCTCCCAGTACGGACCAGTTCGGCCCCAGTCCCGGCGGGCAGTCGTGGCGCGGTGACACCGGGGTCGCGCTGCCCGCGGCCGGAAGAACCGGGGGCACCGAGGGGGCACCGGGGGGACTGGGGAAGGACCAGGGGAGGCGGTGCCGTCACTTCCAACCGAGCAGCCCCCG
>NW_026624259.1:111848-114477 GCF_030028575.1 Malurus melanocephalus
TGCCCCCCCGGTCCCGCTCGGTCCCGTACAAAACTTTGCGCGAAGTCGCGGCGCGGGGGACGCTCCCGCGGCCCGGAGTCCCCCCGATTCCCGGTGTCCCCGGTGTCCCCGCGGAGCTCCCCGGTGGGACCCACCTTCAGCGGCGGCGGGGGGGCAGAGGGCGGCCAGCAGCAGCAGCAGCAGCAGCAGCCCGRCGCCGAGGCAGCCCCCGGCCGCGATCATGGTGCTCAGCGCGGGCCGCGGCCCATGGCCCCGCCGCCGCTCCGGGAAAGTTTGCGGAGCCGGAGCCGCCGCCTCCCCGCCGCTCCCGGGCTCCGCCTCGCGATCCCGATCCCGGTCCCGGCCCCGGGCGAGGGCGCGCCGCGCGCTCCCGCCGCCCCCGCGCGCTCCCACCGGTCCGGACCGGGGCACTCCTCCATCCCCTCCAAACTCTCGGAGAACCGGGGTCCCCCCGCTCCGGGTTCCCCCGAGTCCATCCCCCCAAAAACACCGCGCACCTCCCGCCCCGCACTCCCCCGTAGCACCGGGAATCACCTCCATCCATCCCCCGGGAGCACCGGGGACCCCCCGTTCTCCCTTCCCATCCCTCGCCCCAGCACCCCCCGTACCCTCCCCGGGAACACCGGGGTCCCCCGGCTCTGATCCCGCTTTCCATCCCCTCGGAGCACCGGAAYCCCCATCCCGGACCCCGCTCCAACCCATCCCTCCCCAGCACCGAGGACCGGGGGCTTTCCACCCCGGGGTCCCCCGTTCCCGTTCCCCGGGRAGCACCAAGGACTCCCCAGCCCCGGAGCTCCCCTGTCCCGGGGTTCTGCTGCGATCCCGGGGGTCGCATGAATTGGGGGGAGGGSGTCACACCCTCCATCCCTGTCCCCTCACCTGACTGCCACCCATGTGAGGGAGGAGGGATGGCAATGTCACTCGTGGGTCTGGGGGTACAGTTATGGGGGTGGAGGGGCAGACCTGGCACCCAGGAATGGTGCAGGGGGTTGGGGACAGTTCTGGGTGACAGGGACAGTCCCCGATGAGGTGACCCAGAGCTGGCACCTGTCCCCCCACCTGTTCCACCTTCACCTGCTGCTCTGGGCACGCACAGGGAATTGGGATGGGGGCTCCTCTACACGTGGGGACCCCCACACGTGGGGACTTCATGCGACACCCCCGGCMGGGCAGAGCCAGGCATGGCACCCGGAGCAGCCGGGATGGGGGGCCAGGATGCGACCCCCACACGGGACGGGTTCTGCCCCTCAGGTACCCTTGGGGTGCTTCCACATGTGCCACCGAGGCTGCCACGAGGGAGGAGTCCCCAGAGAGGAGGATCTCGGTGCTGGGGTCCCGCCTGCCATAGGGGCAGGAATGGGGACACAGTAAATCACAGTCACCTCAGGCCAGGCCGCCATGGGGACCGCATGCCACGGCCGCTGCCGGGGGTCCCGCCTGGCCGGGGCTATTCAGTTCTTGAGGCAGCGCTGCCCACGGGCCCTGAACTGGTCCCGAGCCCCGCAGGACACCGGGGGTCCCCGCGACCCCCGGAACCCCCAAGCCCCATTGGGGGGATATATCCCATAAGCCTCCGCAGAGCGTAACATAGGGGGGTATATCCCATGAGCCTCTGCGGACAGAACAAGGGGTGATATATCCCATGATTCTCCCACTCGGGGGAYTACATCCCATCAGCTCCCGCGGCCGGCGGGGGGCGGTATATCCCATAGTGCCCCGCGCCACCCCCATTTCCGGGGCGGGCCGGAAGCGGCCGGGCCGGGCGGCGATGGCGGCGCGGGCCGCGCTGCTGCTGCTGCTTCTCATGGCGGCGGCGGCGCCGGGCCCGGCCCGGGGCTCGCAGGGGGATCGGGAACCGCTGTACCGGGAGTGCCTGAGCCGTTGCGAGCGGCAGAACTGCTCCGGGGCGGCGCTGCGGCACTTCCGCGCCCGGCAACCGCTGTACATGGGCCTGACAGGTACCGCCCCCTCGCGCTCATTGGCTGGCGGGCCCTGAGGCCACGCCCTCTCTGGGGGACACGCCCCCTAGAAGCCACGCCCACGGGGGCACTGGGGTCGAACTGAGGGGACTGGGGAGCCCTGGGTCGTGCTGGGGGTCACTGCATGGTGCCGATTCGATACTGGGGGGCACCAGGCTGTGCTGGTTGTGTACTGGGGCTACTGGGCCGTGCTGGGGACGTGTTCATGGTCACTCGGGCTATACTGGTCATGCTGGTGGCTACTGGGCTGTTCTTGGTCCATCCTGGGAGGTGCTGGACTGTGAAGTGGGGTCACTGGGCTATACTGGGGGGTCACCGAGCCGTACTGGGGGTCACTGGGCCGTGCTGGGGACGTGTTCATGGTCACTCGGGCTATACTGGTCATGCTGGTGGCTACTGGGCTATTCTTGGTCCATCCTGGGAGGTGCTGGACTGTGAAGTGGGGTCACTGGGCCATACTGGGGGCCACTGAGGAAGGTGCTGGGCCGATTTGGGTATCACTGAACTATCCGGGGGGACACTGGGCCATACTGGGAGCTACTGGGCCGTGCTTCTGGTCATCTGGGGTGTCCCACAGATTGTTCAGTGATGCCCAGTGAGGCCTGGGGGGTGTTTTCTGATGCCATGGGGTGAACCCCCACCCGTTCCCC
>NW_026624259.1:116767-117104 GCF_030028575.1 Malurus melanocephalus
CTGGGGCTGTGTTAGGAGTCATTTGGTGCCCCCTCCCCGTCTCTGAACCCCGATTTTCCCAGGAATTCTGACTGGGCTTTGGGTCATCCCAGTGCTCCCATGTCCCTTAACCCCCAGTTTTCCCAGGAATTCTGACCGGGATTTGGGCACCCCCCTGTCCCTGATCCCCCCAGTTTTCCCAGGAATTACAACCAGAGTTTGGGTTCACCCCTGTCCCTTAACCCCCTATTTTCCCACAAATTCTGACCAGAATTTGGGCACCTCCTCTGTCCCTGATAATCACAATTTTTTCAGGAAAATTCAGGTCAGGAATTTTGACCGGGGTTTGGGCACCCCT
>NW_026624260.1:0-6707 GCF_030028575.1 Malurus melanocephalus
TATTTTCCTTGCAATTTAATCTGACCTAAATATGTAGTCTACAATCACAAATATTTTACAAGTGAGCAATAGGTGACATTTTTATCACATCTGATATGAAACATTTTATCATAATCTGTTCTGGGTACTATATAAATTAATTATGCATTCATTTAGCATATTGCTCTGGGAAAACCTCATATGGTGTGTTTAAAAGGCAACCTTTAACATACCAATATGCCTAAAATACCTTTCCAAGGGAGATAATCTTGGCTGAAAACRAGTAGACACTGCATAATAGGAGAAAACAGGCTACTGTTTTTCTTAAATTTATAAATTTAATTCAATTCATTAGAAATTAAAATGTTCATACATTATTAGACTGCTGCTGCACTGGAAAAAGTATGCACCTTTTAATGAAAATGCTAATATAATAGGGAAAACCTAATTTATACAGAACAGAGAAGATGAAAACCCTGGCTTTTTATCCATGATTTGATTGTGGTCTTACTATGAACGCAAGGATGTTTCATGCAAAAGATTCTATTTCAGGTAACAGGTTTTGTCTTTATTTTCATCCTTGTGCAATGAGGAAGAAACATTGACTTTGTTTTAATATTCACATTTTGGTCATGGACGGTGGCCATACTGTCTCAGGGAAAGCCAACAACAGAACTATTTCTGAGGGGAAAAAATYCCAGCAAGAAAAAGGGATCTAAACAATCTCACACTTTATCTCTACAGAAATCTCATCTTCTAAGATTTTTTTCCTCGTTTCACTAAAAAATCCCTTACATATTTCATCTAGATTATGGTTAGCCTTCCATCTTTGTCATTTTTGTGTGAGGAAAAGGAAAAGGACTGTAGAGATAGAAATTAAAATGTCAGCGTGTCAAGAATGAAATCTCTGAATGAGCACACACACAGGATGGGGAGAWCCTGACTGATACCTTCACAGTGGAGGAAAGTTAAGAAAGAGGAAYTGGAAAAAGTCTCTAGTGGTCCACACTGAGGAGAACTATATTTTACTCARTTTAGCTGAGCATATTTTTCTTTTTTGCCTAAAATTAGTACATTCAAAMGTGTATGAGAACAAAATAAATTATTCCTGTGTTACTTAATCAYGGCAGGTTCTCAATATCAAATAAACTTTTATTTCTCCATAGATCTCTAACAGCTCTCCTCAAAAATACTTTTTWAAAAAGTGTTTATTCACAAGGTCAAGCTATAAACTAAGGTGAGACATCTTGCTGTTTTTACCTGGAGTGAGAAGGTATATTTAGACTGTAATTCAAATATCCAGAACTTCTGTCTCTCTTATGACTGTAGAGAAAGAATGAGGATATTAATTTCCATATGCCAGCAGCATCTTTTATCAACAMCTGTCTCTCTTTAGGGATTTGTTGACCTCTTAATAAAATGCATTTCTTACTTGAATATTTATTATACATATTTTTACAATAAAGTGGGATACATTAAAAAAAACACCATTATTTATTTTACAAAAGCTGAAGAGAAYAGAAAAACTACCATTGGCCTCTTTAGAAACTGATTGGGTAAAACTTTGAGAAAAAAAGTGGTGACAAAGTGTTTGYTGGAACTGCTAAGAAAATAGCAAGCAAGTTTCAGTGCTGGAATTAAAAATCTTGAGAGCGCACTACAACATAGTAAGCAGACTAAAAAGCCTAACTGTTTTCAGAATACTTAGTCCAATAAAAATGTTAAAAAATTCCATATTTTCAGATTTACTGGGTAGTAATCCAAATTATACCTATCAATGTGATTAAGTATTATGATTAAACCCTCCCAAAAAATGATTGCCCTGTCTCATGAAAGCAGTGCTTGAGTCAATATCTAGTTTCAAATATTCTAGCTCTAGGTTAGATATAGTTCCATCAGATATCATGAACAGGTGGGAACCAGTAAAAATCCCTGTGCCTAGAAACCCTGGACTAAGATGTGATTCATGCATTTCATTTAMAAACAAAAACAGTATGAAATAATTYTAAAATAATTAGGATTKCCAGTGTCACAATGAGTTGATGAGAAATGTCTTATGGYAGGGATATTTGGGAAAGTCCCATTTTGATATATCTGTTGCTTACATCTCACTTCAACAAATGCTTTATAGAAAACTTGGAAAAAGAAAAGTATTCAAACATGATAGTAGTTGATGTAGCATGTTTTGATTACTCACAATCTGTAACAAGTACAAGGAAAAATAAAACTTAATTGTAAATGCTATGAAAACAACCCTTCCTCACCTTAAGTCTGAAGATTTCTGGGAAGTACAATAATCAGTGCTTTTTAAAGTAAAGTTGTTGCAATTTTGATTTAAAGATAAAAGTTCTCAAGTGAATTATTTCTGGACGAGTTAGTAATGACATAAGAGAGCAATATAATTATAAACACATTGCTGTATATTCTCGCATTAAATTTTTGTTATTTATTATACATTTATAAATCAAGTGCAGTTTGCTTGCGATCCACTTCAACACTGGAAAACAGAAGAGATTTTATATTATTTTACTGGAAAAGTTTAGTGATTTGGTTAAAAAACTAAGTTAAGTTGCAAATTCAGTGATTTGATGAAGTTGCATATTGATGAAGACATGAACAGACAGACAATCAGTCATTCCTTCAAAATGAAAGGTTTYCAAATCCTTGCTAAATTGTATTTCTGATTACCAGAGGAGAGAAAGAAATTATGAATGTGGCTCCAGCTCTGTAATCATAAAGTCAGTTTTAAGGGAATGGGTGTGGAATGGATACTCCAGGACACTTGCTTTAACTGGCAGAAGGGCCAAAAGGAAACTTCCTACACCAAAGGGCCACCAGGCGTCAGTACTTTACATCTCTACACTGGCAGAGAAATYGGCAGAGCTCCACTGACCTCTGTTTGTAGAGAAATGTAATTTCAACAGAGTGGATGAAAAAGTGTCTGCATAGAACTCTTCTGTGAAGCAGCCTTAAAGAAGAGCTGTATTTCTTTGAAGAATTCGATAAAGAAAATTCTGCATCTTCTGAATGTGGATAAACCATAGACCACATTAAGAAGTTTAATGTCTTCAAATCAAGATAATTCAGTCTTCACTCATGTTTCATTTAGTCCTTGATATTGATTCCAGTAACATTGACCAGCATGGTCATTTCCCTAGAACATCACAAAGTGTTTAGCTAACCAATTGTATCACTTAGAAGGTTATTGCTACAAGGTGTCCAAAAGAACAGAATTTTGTTATTTTTACTGCAAACAGCTGCATAGTTTGGCATAAGATCTACGTGGTGGCTTCCAAACAAATTTACAAATAAAGCTTCATAGAGCAATTAACATTCCTCAAGTAGGTAGAATTAAGCAGAGGAATTAACATTCCTCCTCTCTGCGAGCCCTGCATCTCAAATTGCAACTGTACCTTGCTCAAGGTAGAAAGTCTGAAGTGTAGAAGTGTGTGGATTGAAGGTAACTCAGCAGCAATTTACCTTCTCTACAGTCTTTGGAAGGAGATATGTTCAGTAATTAACAGCAGAAAGCTAATTTAGCTGTTCTGAGTAGCCTTACATAGCAGTGCATATTCCCTAAGTCAGGGWAGATTTTTCCAAATATCTCACTTTAGTGCATCTCACAATTTGACTTCCAATAGCATGGAGACAGTAATTAGACAGATTTAGTCATGTTCTCTGGGTTCACACTACATCTTTACAGTTTATCATGTATATCGTTCTAGAATACATTTCAAAGATGACCGAGGTAAAGTCATATTGACAAGATAATCACTGATGTAACTCCATACATTTCAGGGAAGATTAGCCACGTATTTTCCCCATTAGTACTTAAGTGATTCAAAAYCCACCTTCTCCACAAAATAACACATGCAACTCAGTCTCTATGAATCTCCAGTAATAKACACCTCAGTCAAGAGGGTAATCACACAAACAAAGGACTGTCAGGATGGAGCTTCAGCATTCCTCTCAAGGAAGGACTTCTTTTTCTTAGGTTAAAAGTATTCATGAAGCCATTGTATTAAAGTGGAATCACCCCAGAAATTAATTTGGTCTTCACTGTTCAGTGTGTAAAYAAAGGCATTATTATTTTGTTCAGACCTTTCTGATCTTAATGAACTGATCAGATTATTCTATTCAGAGGTTTCACAATGATGAGGATCATTATGTATTGTCAAAAGATTCAGCACATAACATTCATAACTCTGAAGCTTTGCAGGAGCATTCTAATGTTAAAGGTTGATAAATTAAGCAGCCTTGGAATTCTCATTAAGTTTGCCAAGCTGAATCTCAGGGCATTTTGCCTCAGCTAATGGGTTGGGTGACCAACAGTCATTCACAACCAAGGGCATGGTTATCTCATTAAGGTAACTGAATAAGCATTCAGAAAGGTGCCAAGCAGTAAAAAGCTGTTACAATGTGAAGTGGGCTGCTCCAGATTACAGAATGTAAATACTTCTAGAAGAAAGTTTCTTCCATCTACTTAGGAAGAGACAGACACATTGGAGTTAAAAAATTGTAYTTCCTGTGAGTAGTAAAAGGATTAACTTAGCCACAGTCAAGAATGAATTAAGTGTGATTCATGCTGCTTCTCTTCTCTTGCATTTTGGTACTGAACCCAGACCTAAAAATTTCTTACTGATTCACCATTCCTGGCAAATTGTAAGCATCACCACACACCATCTGCATTTCCCTTGCAAAGGCAATCATCCTTCACGTCTGCTATTAATGCTTTCCCTTAATTTTTATTTTGTGTTTTTTCTCCCCTCATCTTTTGAAAAGACATTTGTGGTTCACAATTCCCATTTCCTTACACAACAGAAGTAATGAAAATACTAAACATAAAGAAAGAGCCATAACAACATTGCTGCTCTCTGGTCTCCTTACAAAAGCCCCAAACCAAATTCCAGCCCTGCTGAGCCTCCTCCAAGATACCCAGTCTGGTATTATGAAGAGACTGATGACTGACCCTCATTGTTAATGAAGCTGAAGAGAGAGGATTCTATTATTCATAATTATTTATCTGTGCAGACACAGTTTTAAGTCTTTTATAAACCTCTTTCATTGCATTTAATGATATTACTAAAGATTTGAAACAGGTACTATTATAACTTATTTTCATAGATGCAAAAGCCATTTTATCTTTTTAAGTGACAACTCATTTTCCTTTGAAGAGCCCTTCAACAAAAACAAAAGTAAAGTTTTTAAAGTGCATTCAAAGCGAGGAAAACAAAGTGCAGCAGCATTCATGACAAGCTTTTAATTTTTTTATCTCCTAAGGGTATGACTTTTCCCTGTAGGAATTAAACAGTGACAATGGACCAGATGTGGAACAGTGTAAATCATGAAATGTCAGACTAAACTGAGTTCCTYAGTTATTTGCATTCACCACCACATGAGTGGAGGTGCAAGGACTCCCTCCTGTTAAAGACATTTTGTGTTAAATTTTACTCTGAAATTAATAAAAATAATTGTTCTGTTTATGGTTTTGGTGCATTGGCAGTGTGCACATAAAGTACAGAATGCCTTTTTCATGCAAATTATCTGATTATTTTTCTGTCTCACTTTTATTTCAACAGCTGAAACGATTCCCCCTCCTTCCTTATTCCTCCATTAYAACCATATGGCTGCATACTGACACTCCACAACATTTAAAAATCACCTCACAACACACAAAAAATAAGTATTTAAAATGATAGTCTTCACCACATAATTGAAAATAAAGGGATTTTCTTTCACATTTCAAAATTTTTCGTGTCGATGGCAATTCTCACTGGGCAGGTCTGACTTTCTCCCTGGTATTGTTTGCACTCTGCCTTAAAGGTAACTCAAGACATGCTTTGGAACTGGGGAGTGTTGAGCTGCTTTGATGTCTTTTCTGTGAACTCCAGAACTGTTTTGTTAGTTCAGTGAATGAAGGAACCATGATATCTTCGCAACAGACGTAGTCTGTAAACATATTAATATTCAGATGAATAAACAAGAGTCCCTTCCTTRCAGCATTCCTCAAGTACAGTCATTCTGTACGATGGTGTGGAGGCACACTCTGGCTCTAAACTACAATCAAGTTTTTCAAAAGCTTTCCAAACTAGAGAAGGCACTGTCACTCAAGAATATAGAGTGGGGCAGAATACGTAATGTAGAATATCATTTCTTTCCCCTCAGCATATACACAAATATTTTTCAAAACAAAAATACCACAAAGCAATTTACTAAGTGATAAAAAATTCCTGCAWKGCAAAGCCKRGTTCATGGCCTTGTTCACAGGATCKCAGAATAAATAAAAACATGATTGCCAGTGACAATTACTTTGAACTTAATTAAATCTTATGATGAACCCATCCCTATCAGTTTCTCATTGGAGAGGAGGATTGAGAGGATTGCTCAGTGCACTATCTTCTAACTCTCATCTCAGGAGCACTGCAAACTGTCCCCATGGTGATCTTAGTGACAATTATAARAAAATAAATTCACTGTATGTGAAACGCAGATTTTTCTTGTTAATGGCATAGCTGATCTTTAACAGTTACAGTTAACTGAGGATATCCTGCATTAGCCTTTTCCTCTGGCACAGGTACCCCTGCTGATTGTCCAAATTCAATCYACAGAAAATTAAAGCTTTGCAAGAATAGGCTGTAATTGTGTCAAGTTGCAGGGACAGGACTCACTTATAAGGCTTTCAGTCACATCCTGGCCTGAACTCCAAAAACATTTCAATATTCAGCTCA
>NW_026624260.1:6864-12292 GCF_030028575.1 Malurus melanocephalus
CAAAGACTTGTCTTTGCCATCAGTAGCAGATGTATTGTACAGAGAKAGTAAGCCAATCTGAAACTTTTTGAATTACAGAAATATCTTAAAATTGCACTTAAATTGAAATCATTAAATGCATGTTTTTTGCAAATTAAGTAACAGATTTTTCACCTGTCTGCCTAAATTATGATCTCTAATTTTCAGAAAAGTCTGTTAAGGACTTCTTTTTGTTTGAAGAAACTGGCCCATTAGCAAGAAACTGCTAATTATTTAGCAGATAACTTCAAATGTAAATTATGAAACAGTTTAGGAAGATGAAAGAAGAATGAATGCTCTATCATGGTCCCCTAATGTTCAAATTACTTGGGAATAGACAAATGAAAATTTCACAATAAAAAAGACATTGTTTAAGGATTGAGTGCATTTCCTGATTACACTGCATTTCAAGATTTGGATGAGTACCAAMTATTAAGACCTTTGTCTTCAGGACAGATTTGTGAAATCTCAATGAGTTTCTAAATCTGCAGATAACAAACCTTGTAGAGACTACAAATAAGCCAGAGGACAAGCTAGGAATTCAAATTAACTTGACAAGTAGGAAAGCAGCTGAAAAACAAAGGATGTTTATTCAGTGGGGACAAAGACAAGGTTCTGTACCTAAGCATGAATAATTAGCTATGCAAATGTAGGACGTGGATCAAGTAGTTAACAGTTTTACAGCAAAAGATATGAGCTTTGTTATGCATCAATGATGAACATGAGTCAACAATGTTACACTTGAGTAAAAGCCAAAAAYACCCTCAGCTAGAAATGAGAGTCAAGATGCATCAGGCAATCTTTTCCCTCTAGGCAGGGCCAGTGAAGCTTCAGCTGGAGCATGCCATGAAGTTCCTTACTGTGATTGTCAAGAAATATAGACTAACTGGAGAGAGAGAGAGAGACAGAACAATGCAACAGCCAGGGTTCATTATCYAGTAATGACAGAAGTATTTGGAATTGTTTAGCTGAAATTGTAGAACGTGGTAAATACAATGATATTGAATGTAAGTATGCAAAAGTTTTTTTTCTAAAACAGAAGTGATGAATMTATCTGAATCCATGGTATACTGGCTAAGAAAAAACTGCAGTTGCAATAATAAACATTCAATTTCCTCTCCACAAAATGAGCCTTTATTTCAGCCATTTGCCTTCCCTATAACACAAGTGAGATGGACATTATCTCTAACCTGATATTTTTAACAGGTGAAAAAAAATGAGTGTTAGAAATAAAGAAGGTACAGTATATTCTACCACAATACTTCTGAAAGTCCCTGCCAGTATTGTTTCTGTTAAATACCTAGCACATACACATTTATACAAGGACCAAGAGCTAAAGAGTGAGGGCAGCGAAGTGTGAGGAGAAATCTATTCCCCAGTAACTTTTCTCCAGTGTTYCTAAACTGTGGTAGAAGCACACATGAGGGACAGGACAGCTCAAGCTTCTAACTATTGTTGGATATTAGGGGAAGAACATGTGCCTAGCTTCTCCTATTTGGGTTTTTCACCTTCAGAAAAACACTAAAAAATCACATCTAACAACTTATTCAAAGCAATAACCCAACACTGCTCATTCTCATCAGTTAGCTACKGTTTTATTCCCAAGAATAGTGTTTAGCATGCACGCTTTTGAATTAGGCAAGCACATGCCTTTGAAGTACAGACAGAAGAAGGGAGAGCATGTCACTTCAGAAATTAATTAAGACAAAGGGAAGCCTTGGTTCAAACACTATAATTACTCCAAACTAACAAAAAGAATGAGGTCAMAAAGGAGTTCCTCCAGCTTTGCTTTACAAAGAACATACTCTCCAAGTTTTTTGTTTGCGAATCTGGTATTTTTAGGGGGATATGTATGCATGTATGTACCTGTGTTTAGGGGCTTTTAAATCAACAATGAGAATATAGTGTCCAAGCTTGTTTCACCCATCACACAACCTAATTAAGAGGATTAAACTACAAATCAGATATTCTGATGCAAGGCTGAAACCCTGCAGATATTGTACAGACTGTGGAAGACAGTGAAACGTGGGAATAAATGAAAGAGTTGTGTCATCATATTTCAGGAAAAGTATTTGCTTCCTAGAACTACAGCAAGTACTAAATGAAAAAGCCAGAAGACCCAAAACATTAGGAAACATTTAAAATCCAGACACCTGGATCTTTCTTATAAACCATCTAGATAATAGTTTTCACTGCCGTGTCAAAGGTGCATTCCAGAGCAGAAATCATGTCGGAGGCAAACATGGTAACTGACAGGTGAAACCAAACAGAAACAAACCCAGAGAGTTAACATCAAAGGAAGCTTGGAGTTGTATTTATAAACAATAAATACAGAGCTGCAGTTTGATAGCAAGGGATTGTTGTGCACATATGGTCTGTAATGCTGCAGCAGTATCTATATTTGCTATCACAGCTTAAAAAAAAAACCACCAAAACCACAAAACAGCTATGTTATTGCTTTGAATCTAATCTTTCTCATCATCTAAATTCTCTTCCTTGATGTAAACATACTGAGGATATTTTAAGAAGAGAAATCACTACCCAAAGTGGTCAAAGGCCTCATACAGCAAATGGGACAAGGAAATGAAAATATATCTACAACTCAAGTAAAAATAATGCCAGGCAGCAGCTACTGATCTTGATATAATATTTGCTAGGCTTTAATGTTTTGTAAATTAAATTTATGAAGGGAGTTTGTATGTGTAAACACARCAAGCAGTACTTAGTTAATCCATAAATGTATTGGCTCAAGGAACAGTTCTACCACATGGTGTTATTTAGAAATCTGTGAGGCTTCAAGAAATCCAAAATTTCACTCCRCAAAAGAGCTTTAATTCCTGCTGCCCTGAACTTTCATAGTATCAAATTTCAGAATACCTATTGGCAAAAATAACACTGATTCAGATAAAATGCAATTTATTGTAGAGAAAACAGCTAGACAGATTAGACTTTAGGACATATTCTCTTGATAAATGTGCTTAATTCCTCTCAGCACTAAAGGGTATTATTTTCATGTTTCMGAACAGTCTATATGCCTTTCAACTTTACTGTAATATGCAGGTTCCATTTCAAAAATGAGTGGGTGTTAAATACAAGAGCATAGCACACAGTTCTCAAGATTATTTAATGATACAAATAACATGACCACAGCATGCCAGGAGGGTTCAAAGCATGGCTGAAGGAGATTTGAGTTAGTAGCCTTCTCCATCAGATAATTTCTAGAGCCATCAAAATGTTTGCTTTTACTTATTAGTGTTTGCTGTGTTCAGCTAAAAGACCACCTCTTTTATCCCATGTATCCAGACAAGTCAGACTCCTGCAACAGGGTGTGCCAAAATTCATGCATTACAAAGAAATAAATTACAACAGTGATTTTTCCTCTATGTTTTAAAATGCATTTTTGATACATAAAGTACAAATACATAAAGTATTTATAACTTGCTTTGAAAAAAAATTAAATTTTGACCAAAAGCCAGTTTTTTCACCTTGGACCTTCATATTGGTGACTAATTTTACTGAGTCTTGGACAAGTAACTCAAAAAGTATGTCTCAGACTTTCAGGTTAACAGCAGGACTCCATCTTGCAGGTATTTTCCAAMCTTATTGATTMTACAATCTCTGACAGATGCAAGGTTTAACTAAATATTGTTCTCTATTTGGCAACATCAGTAGAGAACATCACAAAAATGCAAATAATTTTCTTAGGTCATAGAAATTCTGCAATAAAGCATAGATATGAAGTGGTGCCAGTATTAAATGTGAGGTAAACCAC
The DNA here is from genome assembly GCF_030028575.1 of Malurus melanocephalus. Taxonomy (NCBI): domain Eukaryota; kingdom Metazoa; phylum Chordata; class Aves; order Passeriformes; family Maluridae; genus Malurus; species Malurus melanocephalus. The sequence continues at coordinate 10,655 of NW_026624260.1, forward strand.
TTGAAATAGCAGGAAGGAATAAATAGAGAAATAAGAGAAAACTTCAGATATCAGAACAGCTACTATTTTTCAAGATACTCATCTGTTTTGACTTCAATACTGACTGTGGGACASAGTCTAACAAAATATTTTACTAAGTTAATCAAATAAGTGGTCGGATACAAGCCCAAGTACATTTACACCCATAGCACTCCAGTGCCAATCAACAGAGATGCCTTAGAAAGTGACTCAGAGAATCTGAAGCAAACAGAAAAAAAAATGCAATTTGACTACAGGGTCATTCAAACACCTGGCTAGCACCAAGCAAACAACCGAACGTCTGAAGAGGCCTGCTTAAAACAAATTTTTAAAAACCCAAAATGAACCAACAAATTTCAAGCTTACTCATGCCTGACTATATTAACAATTAAGCAATAGGTTGCACAGATCAGAGATTATATTTTGGTCCAGAAGCGATAAAAATTTAGAGGGACATAAAATACTTGATAGAGCTGCACTTTTCTCCATTTTCTGAAWTGGACTAACACACTCTCAGTAGGCAACATGAAAGATAAAGTCAAGTCAAAACCTTCTCTGAATAATTTTAGAGATATCCTACTATCACAATAGAAAGAATAATACCAATCTAGTTTTACATCCCATTTACATGTAGTTACAAATAGAAATGTATCAAAGAAAACCCAAAACCCCTCAGGTGACAGGAATGATGCTTTTGAAGTGTAAAAGACTTTCATGACAATACCTGGGAGACAAAGTGTACAGACCTGAGTTTTTTCTTCCTCAAGGAAAGAAAAGAAAACTTGTTCCAGAACTTAAACAAAACTGAAGAAAACAAAAGAATCCTTAAAGGAGAACTTGTTGCACTCAGGTGGGAATGCCAGCTCCRCCCCTGAGGGATGCCCAGGTTGCAGTTCTCTACCCAAGGGGGTGGCATAGCCATGAAAAAGACATCCCTTTGTCTCCTGAACAAACCTACTTTGCAATTTTCTCTGCCAGTTAAGACAGATTTGGATAGCAGCAAGCACCGACAAAATTTAAAATACCTTTCTAGCTGCTGTAGCCCATGCCCCAGTTCACTCCTTCACTCGCAGCTGCTCTCCCTCCCCGATGGCACAGGGACATGGGGTAAGGGCTGGCACACAGCAGTACCGCTCTGCAGCTCCTCTCTCTTCRGGGATCTGCTCCAGCATGGACTGCTCCCCACAGAGCACAGCACCCTCAAGAATAAACCTGCTCCCACACAAACTCCATATCCCTGCTCTGATATCCCCTATTTATCCCCGCCAGGTGCTCCCAGAGCCGCTTTCCCCGCCCTCCTCACGGCCTGAGGGAGGCACTCAAAAGCTGTCACCTGCGGCATTTCACCCGTGGCTCAGAGCTCGGCTGTGCCTTTGGAGCCCCTGGAACAGGCTGGGTGTATCACARAACACAGCTTCCTTGGGATAAACCWGCTCCTGCACGGACTCCACCTCCGCACAGAGGAATCCCTGCTGTAACATTCCCTACCTGTCCTGCCAGGTGCTTCCAGGCGCTTTTCCAGCCCTCCTCGTGGCTGAGGGGTGCTGGTGTCACCTATGGTGCTGCACCCATGGCTGAGGGCTTGGCTGTGCCCTTGGAGCAGCGGGTCGGGCTGGATGG
>NW_026624260.1:13398-22604 GCF_030028575.1 Malurus melanocephalus
TGGGCTGCAGGGGGACAGCCTGCTCCACCATGGTCACCTGCAGGGGGACAGCCTGCTCAACCATTGTCACCTGCAGGGGGACAGCCTGCTCAAACATTGTCACCTGCAGGGGGACAGCCTGCTCCACCATGGTCACCATGGGCTGCAGGGGGACAGCCTGCTCCACCATGGTCACCATGGGGACTGGGGGACAGCCTGCTCCACCATGGTCACCATGGGCTGCAGGGGGACAGCCTGCTTCACCATGGGCTGCAGGGGACAGCCTGCTCCACCATGGTCACCTGCAGGGGGACAGTCTGCTCCACCATGGTCATCATGGGGACAGCCTGCTCCACCATGGTCACCATGGGCTGCAATGGAATCCCAGCTCTGGTGCCTGGAGCAGCTCCTCCCCCTCATCCCCTGACCTTGGTGTCTGCATTCCCTCACATATTCTCAGCCTCCTCCACTGGCAAAACTACTGTGTCCCCCTTGTTTTGATTTCTTCTTAAATATGTTTTCACAGAGGTGTAACCACCATCTCCAGTTGGCCCAGGTTTGGTCAGTGGCATGTCCACCATCCTCAGAGCCAGCAGCAATTGGCTCTACTGGACATGGTGGAAGCCTCCAGAAGCTTCTCACAGGAGCCATCTTTTTGGCCCCCCCCACTTCCAAAACTGGACCATGCAAAACCAACACAGCTGGGAATTCCTATCCCACCCATAATATTTAAAGCTGGGGACTCCTCTGAGTGWGTGGCATTGGGCAATGTCACGCYGGTGCCACTAGAGCCATTTTCCAGWGTGCCCACAGAAGGCTGGGGATTCCCTCTCGCACCCTTTATCCACACCAGTTTAGCTGCCCCTCAGCCCAAACCCTGCTTTGACAGAAATTGCTCTTAAATCGTGGCATTAATACTTGCCATCTAATTGGAGTGTTTCTCTAACTGGTCACTGGCCACCAGCATGCTCAGAGGATGAWGAAACCATGGATATTAATGTATCAAGCCCTAAGTGTGAGTGAGAGAGATCCATAGTTTTCTGGGATGCGGCCTTGCTGCATTTTTTTTACTCCAAAGATTCAATGCCCCTTTGATGCCTAACCAAACTAGCAATTAGTTGTCAAGGAGCGGCTGAAATGTCAAAATAAAACCTGTAGATTTAATCAGCATTTCCATGGTAGCTGAAATTATGCMGCTTAATGGCTGGAATGGGTTGCAATAAAAGTGAGCTGACTGTGTATCCCTGAAAATTGATTCCTGGAAGAACAGTCAAACACAATTGCTTCAGGAAAGAACATTAAAAAATATTAAACCATGGGTCTCTCAATTGCCTTAAAACATGGGCATAAAATCTAAATCTCTTTAGGAGTATGCCARATTTAGCCATAGATTTAGCTGGAGAAAATAAATTTAGAAAGGGAGRTTTAGTTTGGAATACATCTTCAGAACAGCCTAGCTGATTGCCTTTTCATAAAGACTACATCTTCTGGGGGGAGAATATGTTAACTTTCCCTGGTGCTTTGGATGTGTGAGGGTTTTGGTGAAAAATCTCATTGTTTTCATTTTACAGATGTTGACAATAGTACTGTCTCATCAAGACAATGTATACAAAAAAGGTAAAAAACTTGATTTGAAAATGMRGGGTTTGACTTCATGAGGAAGTTGGATAAAAGTGTCATTGTGTGGTGTTCTGATGAATGGAGAAAAGACATGAGGTCAAAACTGGACTCTGCCATCTTTCCATATGTGACACTTAAATTGGACAAGGAAAGAATCTGAAATTATCCAAAAAACTTTTTTAAGGTAAAATTATTTGATAAACAAGATTGTTGTGTCGATATTACCATAGACACCAATTTCCCTATATCTCAAGGAGCACGTGTGGATCATGTTTACAACTTTTTTAAGGTGAAATACTCTTACGCATGTTCATTCTTAAGTATTTTTTGCAGTTTGACAATGAAGCTTTCTATGTCTCACTTCATTGTGATTTTATATGAGATATTTGAGGGAGGGGGAATTATGGAAATTGGTATTCTTTTTGCAGTTCTCCTTCTGGATAATGACACAGAAAATACTTCCATCATGCAAATTAATCTTGTGGAGAGATGTGACAGACTGATGTTAACTATCTTGCTGTCAAATTTTAAAGCACTCTCTCATTTTTCTTTAACTTTTTTAAGTACCTCAATCTATCAGTGTTTTAAAAAGCAAAGTCAATGGAAAAAGAAACTTTATTAGYTTTACTTACTAGTATGTCCATTTTATGTTGATAATGTCTGGTGTTCAAAAGCTGAAGCTTTAGGAAGGAGGAACAATTTCATATTTTGYTATTGTCTCCATGATAACAAAGGACAAGTGCATAAGAATGCAGCAGATATGAGGATTTTCACAGTTAGCAGCCTGCCTGCTCACACCCTTCATTATCTTGCATACAGATGGCTTTTACCATATTTTTCCCAAGTATCCTGCAATAGTGAAATGAATTCTATRAAATGATTTACCATATGTTTATAAATATTATGGACATAACGATTACACCTAGGCTGAAAGAGAGGGACATTTGCATATGGAAGCTGTCAGATATCTCACTAATGGGTAATATTATTTATATATACACCTTACAATTAATTACAGATGAAGATTACTCCTGGGAGAAGAATTAAAGACAGTTGGTTTAGCTCAGTCTCATAGGCTTCATAGAGATGCATTGAACTACCTAAATACAATTTGGAAAGTCAGTAAATGTCATGTGGATGCCTAACTGCTGCTGCAAAYACATAGCCAGCCACTTACCTCTTTCATCCCAAATTAATGTTTTGGGAACAGCACAAACACTATGACAGGTTCTTTGGACCAAATGTTGATATCAAAACAGTAAAAATGAAATAAATATTCCAGCAAATGCCAAGTCTAAGGGCTGCAACAACAAGAACTTTAGGAAATATTGGAAATAACTGCCCATCCAGAAAGTTCTTCTTATAGGAATGCTTGGTGAAAGATGTGGGTAGAGTGCAGGGCTCTTGAGTGACTTAAGGGATGCACTATTTTTATTWACAAATTAATTGTAAAGTCGCAGTACTTTGCAGCTCCCAAATACTCAGGGCGAGAACAATGAGAGGAAATGAAAAGGCTGATGGGCCAGCAAGAGCCAAATACACAGAATTGTGTATTTGAATCTCATCTCTCCTGTAACTCACAGRATATACTGCAGTTGGATTACCTGGTTTCTGCCTGGCAAAGAGAGTGGCTGCCAATGTGGCAAAAGCTTTTTACACCTCTTGTTTCTTTACACTTTTAATGCCACAGTTTATCATTACTGTTGCATTAACTACTGGCTGCCTCACAAAATATAAATAGTTAAATATATAATAGTCTTTTCCTATTCTGTTTAAAAGCCTCCTTGCTCTTCTTCAGAGTAAATTTGCAAATCCAAGTTAGAAATATCCTCATTAGCACCCTGTTTACATTTATATTTTAAATATTCTTAATGATTAAAAGGACTGTCCAAAAAAACAGTGGACCTCGGTTTTAGACTAAAAAAGAGGTCATCCCCTTTTATTTTGCTGCTGCTTCATCTGATTGTTAATTACCTTTAGCTAAATACCCCTAAAGCTGCTGAATATGATTTTTTTTTAATCTTTGGTTGTGGTTCTTCCCCTTCCTGCTAACTCACAGAATTTTATACTGTGGAAAACCTTTGCTTTGATCTCTGCTTAGAAAACTTTTTTGAGTAAAGGACATTTATTTCTTTCAATCCACACAACATGATGGTGACTCTCCCTGCAACCTCTTATTTTCTTTCACAGTKTGTGTTCTGTGGTAGCTGTTAGCTCTATATTGAGACATGTCCCAGAATGGAAGTGCTGAATTACTAATGCACATGTAGGCATTCAGAAAAYGTACCATATGAATCTCAAATAGCATGTAATTTGACATTATGGCCTGTTCAGCATGCACAATATTCACATAACAATCACAGTCCACAGTTATGTTGAGCTAAGAATCATACAATCACTTTGTTAGATTCACTTTCAAAAAGGCTGTTGCTCCAGTTCAAAAAGGCTGTTGCTCCAGTTCAACGCATGAGCCTGAAAGTAAAATCATTGTGTTGGAAATATCTCAGTAATTATAAATCCTCAAGAAATAAACTAGTATGTATGTCATTTAACAAACAACTTTTTTTTTTGGTTGCTGCTTGTCTCTAGTCATCAAAATGGAATTATTATAGCTGTGTTCATCTAAWATGGAAATACAAGTACAATGTAACCACCTTTCACCAACAGGTCTGTCCACATTTTGAAAACTGTTTCAAGGGAATTAATGCTGGAGATGTGTGTGCTGAAACTGGTTAAAGCAACCAATGGTAATCAGCCTTTAAAAATCAAATAACAAAAAATATATTCCCAGACATTTTGTGGACAGGACAAGAAGTCAGACATTCCAGGATAAACTGTTCAAAGCTCTCATTTACTTCCCTACACATGCTTTGCAGAAACTTCTGTGGCTTTTCAGATGAGATGCTGTGAGAAATGACACTGACTTTATTCCTGCTTCCCTGCCTGCACCACACAGGCACTCTAACAAATTATTGGGACAAAGATTTTATAGCCTATATGTATTAAAATTCATGGATACCTGTTTTACACTTATGAGGATTAAAAAAAAAAAACAAACCAGGAAGAAACCCCACCTACTTCATTAAAAATAAAATGTCTGACTAATGCAGCATCACTTTTAGTTTTCTCTCTCTAATTCAGTAGCTACAGGAATCATCATGCCCTAACTGACTCTACTGAACATCAGACTTCTCACTGTGTGAGTGGTCTGACATTAAAATACATTCATTGACTGGCTGCAGAGCTGAGACTCCATGCACTATTCCCCATGTATCTTTGTTTAGTGGCTCTGCACAACAGATGGAATTTTATGTCATGCAGCATTAGGCTACTGTTAAATTTTAATTTCAATTAATGGTCTTAATACTCTTTCTTTATGCACACCAGGGATGTTTTAGGCATCCATTTCCCTTCTAATTAGTTTTTATTGCTGAATTCATTCTGAATCTCTGGAAGTCATTAGATTCTCTAGGATTTGCAGCTGAATTTACTTACTCTCTAATAAAATTAATCAACCTCTCACAAAAAWAAAAAAAAAAAAAAAGCTGAATTTGGACTACATTTTTATATATAGGTAAGTATTGGAAGTCTGAAGTTTTTACATATCCCTTTCTGCTACAGTTTTCTTTTTAATGTTGACTTTTATCTTGGTTATTAACATGAGCATTTCTCAGGTTGATGCTTTTCCTGTTTCACTTAAAATGAAACCTSTTTCAAGGGCTACATCTCCTAGACTGTTGCATGACATCACTTATACAGCCACTCTATGTCAAAAAGCAGTTATGGATTGTGAGTTTCCCTAGAATCTTGTGCTCACTGTAAAACTGAACAAAGTCCTAAAGCCTRAGGCACAGGTAATTTCCACAAGTACTGCTTGAAAAACTCAGATGAGCTAAACCAAAAAATTGTAATAAGTATAAAACTTTTATTGACCTCTGTTGAAAAAAAGAGAAACAACTAAGGTAATGCAAGAAAGAAAGGAGTCAATATCACAGTAGTGGGAATGCTTTCTGTATTTTTAACATTTGGACAGTTATTTGTAAAAAGACTTGGTTAGCTTAGTGGCACAACAACATTAAGCTCTAATTTATCACAGTGCTATAACTCTGAAAATTGAGTAATACACCTGCAAGGGAGAGGCAGTGAAAGATTTCATATTGTATGGATTACAATGGAATATTTATGACACTAGTTAAGAGTCCGTGACAACTTTTGTGGTAACCTCCCAGTTTGAGAAGCATAAATTATATGTAGTTATTATATGGCCACAAGTAATTTGCAAAATATTACAGTATTTATAAGACTCAGAATTGAACTTAGCACATAAATAGTTTCCTTTATTTATGCTTTTCATGATCTCAACACACATACTGCATTAGCTTTAGAACCTGGTTATGAACATGCTATAGCCATTTATATCTATTCACATGTCTAAATAAAAAAGGTACATTTATGCTAGAGAACCATGTGTGACATGTATATGGTTGTATAAATACTGTTAGCACTGCATTTATGAACACAACAAAGCAGTGATGACACTTTTTCTAGTCACTTCCTGTAGTCAAGTGCATCTCATGTAATTATTCATTTCATTCAACTCCCATCATTTAGAAGAACCTGGCTTCACAGAGGTGGCATCCTGACAGACAAAAGGCGTTTTTTACAGCAGACAAGCAGCTAAAGTTGTGAGAGTTCAATGTATAGCCAATGTCTAAACACTGCTCTGAAACAAACACATAACAGAGTAAATTCTGTCACTGGAAGCAWAAGAGCTGTGGCAGCAAGAGTGGTGGTTAAGTTCCTTGTCTAGTTTGGTATTCCCATACTTAGATATCCTCACCAAACTAGCTCCAGGTTCTCTGTTTAGTAGAAGAGAGAAAGGAAAAAAATTGACAAGGCACTTCAGAATTGCGCACTAATTTAACATTTCCCTGGTTTTTTGGTTTTTTTTTTCCTGTAGCAATAGCTGATTTTTTTTTCCATCTTGATTTTTGTTCTAATTAGATTCCACATACTAAGCCTMAGAGCAACAGTACCTGGCTTTATTTAGTATATTCCCCCTCAGCTCTTCCCTCTTTGCCTAGTGCATGTTCTTGCAAAGCCCAGGCTYCTTCCATCTCAGCAGCAGGCACAAGTGGGCATGAACAAAAGAACAAAGGTGGCTTGTGGGCTCGTGAAAAAGTGCACAAAAGAAATGACAGCTCAAAAATGTCCCAAGTAAACAAACACATCCAAAAGGAATTCTTTACATTGTGTCATAGTTTGGGTGCTCAAGATAAATCTACAAACCACCAAGTAGCATGCTGATCCTTAGCTTGMAGGGAGAAAAGGACAACAGAAAACCTCTGGAGATGGGTCAGTTGTTCAAAGTGGGTTGTAGTTCTCCACAGGGGAAGGAAATTGAATATTTCAGAACAAACCACAGGGTTTTTTTCTCAATCAGATAAAAGTTACCATCAGATGAAAAGTACCTTGCTTGTGTATTGCCTCAGATAGGTGCCATCAGTCTCACCCTCATAAACAAAGATTAGATAAATAGTGGACAAGACTGGGGAGAAAAAAAATCATCATAAACTTTTTTTCTCATATATAATAATGTAACTCAACATAAAAAGTRAGTACAGTAGAAGCTTAAAGAATTAGGTCACTCAAGGAAATTAAAAGGCCAAATCTGCTTTGCCTTTATGGAACAACTGGTAAAAACAAAAGCAAGAATTATTCCAAATGGTATTTTCTTAGGCTTCTTCATTATCATTTCCAGGCAGTGCRTTCTCACAAGATTAAAACAAAAATRAGTAAATGTATTTATAGAGAATGTTTAAATATTCATGGTCATGAAGCATGGCACAACTTCATTTTATGTTATTCAGACTCATAAAATGTGAAATAAAATTATATTTTGCCCCAATTCAACCTTTTTTAAAAGGAAATGCTGACTAAAACAAAAGAATCATGCAAAACAGATGATCAGAATAAAAGGATGATCTGAAGTATGGATGTTAACTGAAAAGCTTTCATTTCTACTCAAAAGCTATTATGTGTTTTCATCTAGCGTTTTTGGGTTTGTGAWTTTTTTGCATAAATAAGTTTAAACAATGGGTAAATACAGATTTATGTATGAATTTGTTAGTCTGGAATTTTAAAWAGCCTCAAGAATTCAAGCTGGTCAAAAATGAAGCAGTAAAAAAATAAGCCACCTGCTCCAATTAACATACCTAATTTCTTCTCTGCTTTATGTAGCCATTTCTCCCATGAGCACATTCCACAGGCAAAATTTGGAACACCAAATTTTGTTTTATGTTTTCAATATTATTTAGGTTTATGACTTTTCAATTTTCACTTAATCCTCATTCAATAAATTCATTTTTTAAAATGTAAATACAATTAAAATTTACTGATTAGTAAAGTTTGGTTTGGGTTTTTTTCCTTTTCTTTTTCTAAAGCTGATGCATAACCCTGATGTGCAATTTTTTGCCTTAAAGTACTGAGTTAACAATTCCCTGAAATTTTTGAGTAGTTGTTTTTGAAGTATCACATGCAGCATCACTTCTCTTTGAAACATTCAAACCTGTTTCTGCCAGTCGTGGGCTCTGTAGTCACTTTAGCACAGAAACCGAGGAGCTGTGCCTGCGAGTCATTGCTACCCTTCAAAGCTTTTTTCCCTTCTGCAGCTTTTGTTTGGCATTATTTTATTGTGTCAGTGACTAACAGGCCCCCTTGGATTGTCATCCTTTATTGCCTATTCCTGACAGCTGCAAAAGTACCGGCTTCCTTTTTTAATCATGAAATGAATTGTTGCAGGAATGGGGAATGCTACAGTTTCCTCCACATAACATTCTCCAATCAGAAAAATTGTAATTTCTCAAATGCATTAGCACAATATACTAGGAAACAGCTGCATAATTTAACTTAATTGTTAAGCAATACCTCATTATAGCTAGACAGTAAATTCAGCAGTTCACATTTTTTGTGTGCCTCTCATCTTTTCAGTGCTCACATCATGTTCTCTTTTTCATCTGCCTTTCTTCTCCCAAAGGTGCTGGAAAAGAGCCACATTTGCAATAAAAATGAATTTAATCTTCTTTAAGAACCACTTTAAATTCATGGTAGATGCTTAAGATTCAAATTGATAGGAAAGTAAGCCCTTCTYGATAACCCTGGAAAGTCTGATAGCAGGTAGTCATCTTTTTTTTTTTTTTTTAACAAATAAAAAACTCCATCCAAAATCCAAGAGCAAGTAATAATTTTATTTTGAAATACATCTTAGCTTCTAAAGGCCTATGATAGCAATAAATATTGTTCAGCAGGGTAGAGGTGGAAAGCTTCAAAAAGAATACAATTCAATGCCAGTGCAGAGTACTGAATATACAACTTGTTTAAAGATACCACAAGACATGAAACTATTTGAATCCCCACAAGTTCATCTAAGAAAATGCAATTTAGGGTATGAAATCGATAGGTCAATGTTGACAGGCTAACACCATCCCTTCTCCAGACATTCAGTAAATCTGGTCCTTCCTTCCTTCCTTCCTTCCTTCCTTCCTTCCTTCCTTCCTTCCTTCCTTCCTTCCTTCCTTCCTTCCTTCCTTCCTTCCTTCCTTCCTTCC
>NW_026624260.1:22954-28822 GCF_030028575.1 Malurus melanocephalus
TTTCTGGATTAGATATATTTTATTTTTCAAGTAACTGCAACAAACATGCATCACTTTTTACTGCTGCCATGGTCCAACCACATATCAGGTGCCTCTAAAACATTTATACTGTTTCACCAAATAACCACTGGAGTTGCCAGTAACWGACAGGTGTGTTACCAGTCCTGTTRCTGGTGGTTTCTGCCTCTTTGGAGCAGAAGATTTCCAATGTTCTGAGTATGAATTGAGACTGGCTATCTCTGTGAATGACACRCCTTATTCTGTTTTTAGTGGTTGTACATTCACTTCCTATATTCTTATCCAATGAAGTCCATATAATACATRAGAGAAGGAAAACATTTTACCATCACAAAGGTGAAACTCACCCCCTCTGTCCTCCTGGAACAGATTGTCTCYAGCATGGCCTCTCCAATGCTGAAAATAGAGCACACAGCGTCTTCATTTGTAAATCTACTTCCAGCCAAGTAAAAAGCAGACAGAACTCATTTCAAGATCAGAASAGTAAATATTAAGAACAACCACTCACATTCCCTGCTCTAGGTTAGCACTATTATAGAGAAGTGCTCAAGAGAGAGTAGGAAAACTTCAATGACCTTTCYTCTTGCCAGCTCTATGTACTATGAGCAATCAGTAATTAAAGGTGTTCTATACCTGTAGCCAAACATTAAAAAAGAAAATTAAGCCTTGGGCCTTTGTGAGACGTTTTTGAGCTTTTGTTTCTTTATTATTCAATTTTGTTCCCTTTTTTGTTCACAGACATTAGAATAAAATCACTTGGATACAAGAAACAGTAACACTAGGAATCTGAAAGTGTTAGTCAAACCATGTAATTACTGTTAACAATCAATCGTCCCTGTAGCTTCTGATCCATGTAATTCCCCACCCACTGAAATTCKACTAGTTTCTAATAAACCTTTCATTAATAAAAAAAAATTAAAGAAAGGGTTTTTTTGCATATTTATAATCCTTTCACAATTAAATATTGGGTTTGGTGGGGCTTTTTTATCATTACTGCACATCTTAATATAGCCTGACTTCATTAGATCAATTGAAAAGGTTCACAGTGCTGTAGACTGGTTTTTGTGCTAAGCAATATCAGCATCTGATTTCACTGATAGCTATCCAGTTTCCTGCATTGTATTAATACACAAATCTTTTCACTTTCTCCCTTCTGAGGAAACAAAAAGGTCCGAATCACTGCACCTGGTCTTTATATAACAGGATGTGGCAGTGCAGAATCTGACAAAGTGCAATGAAAATACTGAGCTGTGTGTTAGCATGGAATTATATGACGAAATTTGCCCATATTTAAACTAAAGGGAATGACTAATTGGCTTCCTCACCTGGTCATCTAATTAAAGTGAGCAGAACTATAGTCATTGCATTTAGTTCTTAGGAGAGCCAGTTTTTGTTGATAAGTACAGAAGAATAATAGAGGARCAGTCTTGCCAGTGTTTGCACAAGGGAAAGAATATTTCACTTCTAAATTAGGCAAGGGAAAAGAAAAGATCATCACAAATATGTGGTGATATTTGATTTGAAAGTGTATAGTTTATATCAACACTTTCCTTGCTACATCAAAAAAGCACTGTTTTATTTAGAACAGGCATTAAAATAAGTTTAAACCTAGGAGAAGTGAACACCTTCTATGAAATATTGCCAAGATACTAACCACAAGCTCCTCACATATTTGATGTACTGTGAAGATGCTGTCCATGTCATGGACAATTTTTGTTTCCCTGTTCCGAGAATAAAGCTGTTTTTGACCAAGTCAGAATGTCATTAAGAGTATTTCTCARTGTGGTTCAGTATGTCTGAACATGATCTAATGAATCTGATTACCATTCACTGTTTCTAGTTAAAATTCAAGARTAGCTGACTTGAAGAAATTACACGTGTTTAACCTGGAGATGAATCAGGTCTACTGGTGGAAAGATGTCAGAGAACTTAACAAATTGAAAAATGCTAAAGAGTGACAGTTATTGCTCTTTAAACCAAGTCCCCCAGGAAGTTTGTCAATSTGCTGTTGTAAAAATATTTACAAATATTCTAATAAAAACTGTGGGTTTGCTTACAGCAGAGAAAAAAATGCAGTCCTTCCATGGTCAGTGGAGCAGCTATGAAAACAAAATAAAACAAGAAATAAATCTAAAATGCAAAACCTAAAAACAATTATCCAAACAAGTGTAACTTGTCYAATATGCTAAGGTAAACAATAACTCTATTAGCATATTTTGCAGTTCCCTGATAGCCAGCCATACTTATCAACAAGGAACTGAGTCTTCTTTCTGCATGAATTAACCTTCATCTTTATCTCTCAGAGYTTTTGAATGGCAAACACTGTAACAATGATTGAGATTAAAATGTTAGCCTGAAGTCAGACACCTGATACAATGGATGAATCTTTAATTCACTTTTAAATTGCTTAAATAATGTTATATTCAAAATTTTCTGCATGAATGAGCWTTAATTCAGCTAGGAAAGAAATGTTTCCATGTTTAATTCAATAGTTTTAAAAATTTAGTTATTAAAAGATGCTAATTTAGCGTTTTCTTTGGTATCTTTATGCCTTGCATTGTAAGATGCATCAACAGTCCAGAACAAAGAGATTAAACAAAGCTGTAAAAATTCTTCCCAAACTGATTTTTTTTATTATTAAATAGCTGTTTACACAGACAACTATGACAAAAATACATGACAGTGTTTGCTAGCTGATTACCACAACTGTGGCCTCTGTTTCTACAGCAGTTCACTGATGGGTAAGTAACAACTGATACAGAAGGTTCCTGAAGCCTGCTGGGTTTAATTCTCTTTGGCATTCAGACAGTTCCTTGAAAACTYCTACAGGATTGATCCTTCAAAAGAAAGTGCTGATCCAAAGTCTTCTGATCACAACCTGAAAGTCTCAATTCTGAACAGTGATTCTTAAAAATTCCCTTATTTTGAAATTAGAGAATTTCTAAAATTCTCTGAAGGTCTTAWAGTATTCTGAGTTTAATGAGCTGTCAAGTGAATGGTTCAGTGAAAGAAAATAAATCAGCATTAATCTGATTTAATATGATATTTTTAAGGGAAAAATACAGGAAAGCCTACACACTATGGGTAGGAAACTACCACTGTTACCACAGAAATTTCAGCTTTGTCAGACACATCCTTGAAAGTAAAACRTTCATGTTCTGTAAGACATTGTATAATTAGCAGAAATAGAACCTTCCCTACAAATCAGGGAATGCTACATTTTTATTGCTTCCATCATTTCACAAATCTTCATATCCATTAGAAGAGTTAGCAGATCAGCTCTTCCTGCTGCAGCCCTAGAAGCCTCAAAGGGGATCTTGCAACAATCCAAATTGAGGGTTTTTTAGGCAACCCAAAATGGTTTGGGTAAGAAAGAGGAAAAGATTTCCAATAAAGTTCAAGGATTTACTTCCTCAACTTCAAATTAAGATATGTGATTTTAATTATTAATTTATCCCTGCTGCTTTGCCAGTCTGGATTCAATATCACAGCRCTCTCAGGATGGTTCTTAGCTGAGCTTTAGGAATCTCCTACAAAACCCAGTTTTTCAAGCTGAGAAATTACAAAGGGCATCTGGCAAGAAGGTTGTCTCAGGCCAGGTCCCAGATCTGCTTTTGTCCCAGACAACTTTTTGATGAGAAGGAATATATTTATCTGCCAGCACCAGGAACTTRTTTAAACAGGATATTTCAGGCCATTGAGAGCACTGGGGCATTTCCTTGGGACATCATAGGTTTTTGAGTGCCACCTATTAATATGCTTCCTTTTGGTGTTTGCTGGCACTCAGCATCCATTGTTCTTACATAATGTTCATATTTCATTTGTGCAGGACACAAGAAGCAATTTGTGAGGGGACAAAGATTCATGGAGGCCTTCAGCCTGCAGGTGTTTCCCCTGGCTGCTCCCAATCACTGTTCTGCTGGGTCACACTGATATCATGCACCCTCTGCTGTTGAGCATCCAGCTCTAAGGMAGCTTTTGTGATAGATTTACCCAGAAAAACCACAACAAGACAGAAAAACCATAGAGCTTTTCTAGAGTTAATCATCCCCACAGACATCCAGGAAACGTCTGAGGAATGGCAGCACTTTGTGCACCAACCAGTGAGTGTTTGTCTTGTAAGCCTGAGGTGACAAAGTTGAGGAAAAGGAGAAGCAAATATGACTCTGCACCTTACAAGGTGCTTTTATTTTGCAGTTTGTGTATCAGAAATGCAGAGTGTAATCCCAGATGAGCCATCTGTGGCACCAGCACCCCACAGCGAGCTGTCCTGTGGAGGAAGTCTTATGAGCCCTATCCTCCATTGTGGTCCTACAAAAGGAAAAACAGGAATYTTTATGCTTAGTTATTTTCAGTAAAAAACTCATTTGAAAGCCTGTTGGTTATAAGGCAAAGATTTAGGTTAGAATTTGAAAATGTTTGAGAGACTTTATGTTTGTTTTGCTTTTCTAAGTCATATTATTAAGCTTCTAGCAAAAGAATTAAGACTAAAAAACTGCCTAAAGACTTTTTTTTCTTCAACTTACTTTTTTAGCCTACTGACAGAAGAATTCAWAGTTCCAGCTGTTGTTAACTTGTCTTTCTTTAGAAAAAATCATCTACCATAAGGTTTAAGTATACATTTAGGGGATATTAAAATCTTACAAAATATACTGGTTGTTTTCTTAAGGGTTGACATGAACCTGGTTTCTTAGTGTGGTACATCCAAGAGTCAAAATGAAATACACCAAATTTCCAAAATCTTAAATATTCAATMAGTATTTTCCCACTCTCAGGTTGCCCTACACACTGGCACAAAGTTGACTGTAAAACAGTGTTGGGAATGTCTGTCTCAATGCATGTGTGCCCACAATTTAATCCTGTAACCTCAAGAATATCATCMTCATTTATCTCCTTCCTGAAGTGCTCAGCAAGCTCCAAATGTATCTATCTGATATTTAACTGGGGCATAGGTTCATGTTCATATAGAAATATATTTATATATACTTCCCTGTAAATGATGCTTGTGCCCTCACCTCCTTCCCAAGCAGGTTTTTTGTTTCAGCATGGTGTAAAGCAGGGACACCTTAAGGACACAAGCAAAGTGTGCTTATACCATGGAAATAAATGTGCTCATTCCATTTTAAATGGGACTTTTATACCACACTGCTTCAGCAGAGTATGGAGGTGCATTCCCAGTTACAAGCAGGGCTTCCCWGCTCAGTGCTCCTGGGCCAGGGCACAGCCTGCTCACTTTAGCCMTGACACTGCTGAACAGCAGCAGGGATTCTCTGAGGAGAAATGCTTTYCTGAACCGGCAAGCTGAACTCAGGAAGATGCATTAAATGAACTTTCAACCAAACTTTTGAAATATTCCAGCTGACAAAGACAGCAATCCTCCATTTCCACTTTCTTAACTGCCAAGACAAGTTAAGGAAATGCAGCATCTTACAAAACAAGGTGGGGAAATTGAGATGTTCCTCGGTATCTACTGAACTTCCTCTCARCTTTGAGTAAATGCAGTTCTTTAGTACCCAGTCACTCACCACACAAGCAGAACATGAACTAGAAGGAGGGGGCCCTACCTGGAATAGTTGTTGTTGCTGCTATATCTTGCTGTATTATTTCATGTTACACACATCACTACATGATATAGCACAGGCAGAAGCAGCATCTCTGCTCCCCTGGACAGGAATAAATGAGAAAATCTGCCTCACCTGCTGGGCTTGTCCTGGGGTGATGGAGCCAGGCTTCATGAATAATTTCATCCCAAAGATGGTCATGTCAAAAATAACACACAAATATGCTACGAATAACACACAAAACGATAGGTACTTAACTTGGTTACTTTTTTTTTTTTTTTTAATTTTT
>NW_026624260.1:28850-39783 GCF_030028575.1 Malurus melanocephalus
GTATCAAATATTTCAATTAACAGCTGAGGCACATGGATTTTGTGACTGAACCAGGAGAATTAAGAAATTCTTTTATTAGCAAYTTTCTGTAACACAACAATTTAGCTGAGAAAAAGAACAGTGCAGATGCAATATGTTGAGACCCTGTAAAGTATCTGTCAGACCTCAGGAGACAATAACTAAATTTAAAAGATTAATGCAGTAAAATTTAAAAAAGYAAACTTCAAACTGTTTACTGACCTGAAACACTGAGGAAAATTWACCAGCAGAAGAAAATCAGCTTGTAACATTAACATAATTCACCCGGTGGCTGAAGGCTTTTGAGTGATAAATAAAATAAAAGTATATGCTGGAGACTTAGCCTGGTTTTCTAAATGGCTTGTCCACATAGTTTGCAGGTTCAATTTGTATGTAGGTACACACTGACCCCAAGACCCTGAACAATCTTAGGTCCTACAAAAAATATTCTTAGCTGAAATTTTTGTATTACTTGCTTGAAGTTGTGGTTCTCTGCAACAAAAGCTGGAGGAAAAGAAGGCTCCAAGAAGAAATACTTGTATCAGACAAGGAAGGCTTGAAATTCCCTCTTCTGTGCCTAAGCCTGTGCCTGACAGGGTGATAGGAGTGGGAGAGAAAAACCCTGAGAAGGCAAAGGAAATCCCAGTTTTCCCTACCATTAACTCTATGGATTAGGAAGCACATTAAACCAAAGGAGATGATCTTAAGTGAGGCATTGAAATTTATGCATTTTGTTGCAACAAATGTTAGTGAGTGCACTGGCAAAGTAGTTCTTTATGACGTGTTCAAGTCTTTACTATTTTAAACATTCTAGTTTACTGAATGTTTCTTCTGTCTTGGGTTTCTTTTWCACACTTWCTGAGCAGTTCCAKCAGGGATATTTAAATGTGARTCTGACTTTAAAACCTAAAATACCYRTTTAAATAGAGTAAATAGGAGCTGKAGGTGTRTGAYTGTATGTTCTCAGGCCATCATTCCTCMAAGGGATGGCCCAAGGGGTGGATGTGAAGCACAGCCCCAGATCCCCTCTCCAGCACAAGGACTTTCTGCTCCAGTGCAGCTCGATGCACATCAAAGGTTCGTGCCCAGTCATGCACTGGAGTGCTGAATGTGCTTGATATGAAWGCATCTGAGGGAGAAGCCTCTGACAGCAGCTGTGATTTGTTTTTCAGAGTTAGGTATCTCTTTATTCTTTGAATGGTAGAAATATGTCACTGTTGAAAAAGGAAACATTGTTTAAGTAACAAAAAACCAACCCTCACTGCATCTTTGTGTATGCTAAAGCTCTCACTTTGGAAATTAAATCCCTTCCAGAATAAGGGTTGAGACCTGTCACCTCCTGGGTTTGATCCTCTGCCCTTGCACTGTGGCTTGTGATGAGGATGCAGCACTCTCAGGGGTACAGACAACCATGGAAAGCCATAAAGAACAGAGAATGTGCACAAAAATCTTGCAGAAAATTATTCTGACGAACCCATGTTTCAGAGTCTTTCATTTTTGAATATCCTAACACCTGGCTTAAAAAGCCTGCTTTAGCTCCATCACCTCTCTGCCTTCATCTCCTGCACGGCTGAGCAGCCCCTTGTTATACACAACATCCTTTAGGATCGCTTCCCTGAGGTTGATATCAAGGTGGACCTTCTTCCTTGGAGGTGTTTAATGTTTCAGATTCATCTGCATTTCTCTTTTAGAAATCTAACGCTTCCATGGCTTGCTGTGAAACCAGTCTGGTTTCCTTTGCTTCCCTTGTTTTACTTGACATTCTATAAAATACACTATTTTTCTCTTTTAGCAATTTTTTGTACAATGAAGTGTATCTTCCCACATTCTTTTTCGGACTCTAACAAGGTGCAGATCACTAGATTTCCAGGAGGGTAACAAACACTCTTTATARCTGGACAACACTTGTGTGCCTGACGCAGTCATTGTGTCCCTGTTATTTCTAGAATTAGTAGTTTGTCCCTTCCACCAGTAATCTTACTTCATCCAATCCGAGGCACAAGTTTCTTGAAGGAGCACACAATCATTTCAACTATTTTTTTATTGACCATATTTGAATCTACAGCCTTGAAAATTCATCACTTCTCAAGATTTTGAGTCATCCTTCTCATAAAATTGTAACAGAAGGATAACCAGAGTAGGAGAAGCACAGAGAATTTTTTCTGCTGAGCCATGACTTTGGAACCAGGGACAAGATACTAATCTTATAGCTCAACAAAACATGAAACATCCCTCCCTTTGACTTTTAATACAGGAAAACAGAATAATCTGAAGTGTCAATGTACACTCCTTCCTCTCAGGGCTACAGAAGATCAGGGCCAATGGGATTACAAAGAGAACCAACTTGGTTTAGGATAATGCTTTAAGCACATACTGATAAGCAGGATAAATAGGACACTGCTTCCACTGGCACACCAACACAAGATGTTTGTACAGACTGTAGGATACAGGCCAGAATAGTGCACCATCCCCCTTGGTACTTAACACAATAGCCCTGCCTCTGAGATGAACTCCTGAACTGGACTCTTGGTGCTCCAAGARCAACCACCTTGAGTCAAAGGCATTTTTTGTTCTTTTTTTGAGTTCTCCTGTACCTCAGGCCTGCAAGAACCAAARAGGTTTCATTTTAATTTGCCATGGTAGCTATTATGCAATGGAGGCTATATCTATAATTCTTGGAAGGTAAAGGCAAGGTCACACTTTGGGCAAATCCAGGATGTGTTTATTTCAATCTCTTTGGAATATTCTGAACTGAACTATTCATCTGTAAGGCATTTTTTATCTCTGAGACTCATTACTCCAATAGGATTGATTTATACTCTGCATCCAAAAAAACCTGAAGGGCTGATWAGGCCTTAAGAACAGCAATTTAATCAATGGCCCAGTGAGTGAGCCCATGTGTGTAATTTCTGCACAATGAACTTAGTGCATCATTTCAAGTGAAAACCATCTAATTGGATTATTTACAACCAACATTTACAAATTAGATGGCTGCAACAAAACTATGTGAGTGGTTTCTTCTTTAGTCCAAATTATACTTGTGGAAAGTGAAAGTTTTTAGGGTTTTTTTTTTGTTGCTGTTTTTTTTTTTTCTGCAAGAGAGATACTGATCTCCAAATAGCTTTAATTATGGATGTAAGCAATATGCAGACTGAGAATGATTTACAGCACATCAGCTTTGTTCTAAAGCAAAGGCAGAAAACAACAACACGWCAGTGAGAAATTAATTTCTTTAGAATTATTAATTATTAGGCCATGCATGCCAATAACAGYGGAATAATTCATATAAGGAAATAGAATCATAGAATAGCTGGAGTTGTAAAATATATCTATGAATTGTTAAATGACACAGCAAAAAGCTGATTATATTACAGTGCATTGTAACAAATAATTGGCCTCAAGAAGGGCCTCTTCAGCCCTSCACTACACACTTGGAATGGCACAGTGGCTTTGGCTGTTCAGAATGTAACTTATAAATCATCTTCAGSAATAAAGGAAACTTTCAACTCTAAGTTCTGGTGATAATGTGACAAAAGTGCTGAGAATGTTGACAAGATGAKAAAAAGCATCCAGATATGACAGCTCTGGCAGTTTCAACCTAAACTCCTTCTTCATACAGCCCACCCCTCTTCCCAACAGAAATGAGCCTCCAAGATATCTTTCCTAGACAGAATGTACAAAAATTAAAATTGTGGAAATTGTGGCCTATAACAATTTGCAAGATCAAGGCTCTACTTGCAGAGAAATTAAGGTATGTACACACAGGACATATTTTGTATCAWCTTCTCACTTTCTATTACAAAATGAACAGTCAGTAGGAGAAAATGCATCTGAATTATTGCTCCCTAACTTTGAAAAAAAGATTATTATGCATGATAGATTGAGAAGCCAAACTTTGAACATTGATTTATTTTCTCAGAATGTCTTAAAAATCAGCTTATTCATTGTTTTTGCCACAGAGACTTTTACTGTCACTCAACAGCCAGGGCAATTGTTAACATTAACACCTAATTCAAGGAGTTTTACAATGCTATACAAAGTTAGTTACCAAGAATCATTTGTTAAAACTAGAGAAGCAGCATCTAGACCAAACCTAATTCTTTCTGTACTCAGATGAAATGGAAATTCTCTAAACAAATTAGAGTGTTTTGTTGTTTGGGCTTTGGGTTTCTTTACGTATTTCCACAGACCTCCCTCTCAAAATCAGCTTCTGGGATAAAAAATAAAATWAAAAAAACAGAATTCAGCAGAGTAAAAGGAAGAGAAAGTTCARCATAAATAGAGGGTTGTTCAGAAGTCACCATGAGGAGGAAGGGAACTAGAAGTTAWATATTTTTTCTATTGTTCAGAATAACATCAGCTTTCCAGGTGYTACAAGCTTGCTGCAATAAAGGTGATCTAAGTATGCAGAAAGACAGGTTGACTTAATTCACATCATATTCGAGTACATTAAGTGTTTGAGCACTGCATAGCTTTAAGAGCTTGCTCGCTTCAAAAGCATTAAACTTTCCCTATAAAGGAACTAAGATGTTTCTTACTCCTAAAATCCTCCCTTTGAATTCATTCCTTTGGCAGATAGGACTTGGCCAGAGTGAACCTGAGCGTGAGAGTTTTAATGTATTAAAACATAAAAAGAAAATTCAAGTGAAAATGAAAAACTACYTCTTCAAAGGAAAATAAAATTATGGCCAGAAAAATGTTTTTAGAAATGCAAATGGAAAGT
Organism: Malurus melanocephalus; assembly: GCF_030028575.1. Classification (NCBI taxonomy): domain Eukaryota; kingdom Metazoa; phylum Chordata; class Aves; order Passeriformes; family Maluridae; genus Malurus; species Malurus melanocephalus. The sequence goes on from NW_026624260.1 coordinate 33,592, forward strand.
TGGCACTTTATATTTCCACATGTTTCCTGCAGCCAGGATAAATTCCAGCAAGTTGTCCTGGATTCTGGAAGAACAAAGAGAAAAGTGAAAAAAAATCATAAGTCAAATTAGGCAAGAGCAAATGATTCCTGTGCTGAAGGTATAGAGAAAATTTCAGAAGCATCATAAAGCCTGSAGCAGTATGAATTAATTGTGAAAAGGGGAAAAAATACTAAAAAATCAGCACAGTTCCTGAAAAAATACGTAAAGCATCTGAAATTTCCTTTACTGAGACTCATTTCAAACCTATCAAAAAAAAAAGATGTGAGACTTTCCATATTTTGATATTAGATAGGTTGATCTGGAGACATTTTGGTCTTTATTTCAAATGCTTTTAACACAGTTGAAACAAAAAGTGAAGAAGATTCAGTAACCCAGAAATTTCATCTTTTGCTGCTCACAGCCTTTAATTTCCTTTAGGACTTTCAAGTTTTGCACCCAAAAATAGACATTAGTTGAGCAAGCATTATACRTGTCAGTATAGTGACACAAGTCACATGTACCCTTCGTGGATTCAAAAGGAGTTACTTGTTAGGAGAACCAAAATAACTGCAGAGCTCTTCAGAACATTTCTTCCAAAATTGAATCCAATTGGTGTTACAGATGTGACTACTGTTCTTCTAAAACAACTTTTATACTCCTGGGAACAATTCAGAGAGGGGGAAGGTGTTAGACTAAGCAAAGTGGMCAATGGTTTATATTTGGTAGGATTTGAATATCATATCAAATTCTAAATTTTCAGTTAATTCACCTGATTTGACAATATATTTTCATCTGTAAAACTGTATTTATTAAAAGTCTTTGTAATTATTTTACAATTTCTTTCAGCATTCTTGTTTTCACATATTCACCCTCAAAGGCTTTTGGTGCATGCTATAATTCCACAAATTTACTGATATTTTGCTTAATCCAAATTAGGTGAATGAGTAATGATCTGATGGGAGAACTTCTCTCCAGGCCAAAATCTATCAAGATCCTCACCAATATATATTTCATGCAACTATGTCTTGTCTTTTAACCTCTTTCATTGCTCACTAACTTAAACCTTCAATTTGTCAAGCTTGAAAAAGAGTATCTTTCTTCTAACCCCTCTTTTYATACTTTTGAGACTTTGTTTTCATCTTTTGAAATCAAAATATATTGAAATAGTTACAATATATTCAAGATTTAATATAGATAATATAACTGTAAAAAAAGGTAACACGCTTAAGTTTAGACTTGTTAAGTGAAAATTTTACAAAGAGTAGATCAATAAATTCTTGAAAATTTTCCCTTCAGGGTAAAACACCAAACCTATTATTTTTGAAGACTTTGGCTGAGCAGTAGAGAGTGTTTGGTGTCTATTTGGTAACTAGATCACAATATGGAATTTGCCATATTCCAAAGTTATTCCTGGCAAGTTATTTCTTAGTCTCTATCCTTTCCAGCCTAGCACTCTATAACTTGATAAATACTTCAGCACTTGGTCTGCCAGMTCAACATCCTAATTCCACCTTCACCTATTGAGCTCAGCACCTCCAGTGGAGGCCAAGGTTCCCCAACAGCACATCCAATCAATTCCAGACAAACAGAGGACARGGCTGACCAATGAATTAAATAACTGAGCACTGAAAAGGTCAAAACAGTCTGATTTACACAACTGTCATGCTGTGCAGGATGCATGAGGCATTTCAGTGCTCATTTCACATTCTRCAGTGACAATGTCTGTAATGAATAGGAAATGACATATTATGAATTCATTCTTGTGATGATAATTGTAATGAGAATAGTGAATGGTGCAACAAATCTAATCCTTCTTCATGACAATTTAAAAGCTGTAATCTGATTGCCATCCTGGGGTATTTTTCAGACACTTTCTAGAAGAAAACTAATTATGATTAACAGGCAAAAGAAATATTGTCTTTCCTGGATATGTTAAACCCATATTTCTTGGAAAAGTGTGTGACCTGTGTAAAACTTACAGAAAAAATCTCCTTCTTTTAATTRCATGGACACTTTCATTTTCCTTTTATTTCAGCATAGTATGTTATAACTKTATTAAGAGAACCTTAAAGGTCATCAGTTCTAAATCATGCATTAACAGAGGATAAAGAAAAGAACTGAAAAACCTTTGAGTTATTCCAATAATAATCAGATGTTCTGTATGTAAGATAACAGGACATAGTGATGCACTGCATTTAATAAACCCAAGTGTTTAGGAAAAYCAAACCCTACATAAAGCTTATTTACCTTGCCGAATTCAGAACCTTTCTCTTACCGGGGGAAAACAATCTTTCAGTGAAAGTTGCAGCAGTGCACTCACTGAAACTTCAAAAGCAACATTTTCTGTCTCCACAGTTTTAGCGGGGGACAGGAACCACAATATTTGCTTATGCCAATTTATTAAAAATGTAAACCTTCCCCATCCCAAGCACCCTACCATTCAATATCAACACTCAGGATTAAATATTGGCTCCCCAGCAGTCCCTTACAAAAATAAGACTGGGACTTTGCTGGGACCAGCACATCAGCATTTTTTGCTCATGGCTTCTGTCACCCCCTCTGTCTGCCACTGCTGACAGTCACACAACACAGCTGCTTTAAACCACCCCATAAATCTGAATTCAAGTCTACAAAGTGCTTCTCTGAGATATCCTTCCTCTTATTCCCCATAACACCAATGTTGTTTTTCTGTTTGAATTCTATTGTTTTCTTAATGTCTGGGTAATTGAATCAAGTGTGGGTTATAGCGTTGCTCCTAACCCAGGCTTGAAATCACGTAGAGAAGGGCTCATTTAATGGATCATTGCTTSCTAACTTTATATAGCACTGCTTGGATTGCAAACCAGTTGTGTATCTTGTTACACAGCTGATGGTCTTGTAACCATGCTGCTGWATCAACTGAAATTTATGGTTCTGCTTAAGATTTACTTTGGGAGTGATTTATTTTGTTTTCAAGAGTAATTTGTATTCTGAGAGGACCTGCTCTAGTAAAAGCTGAAATCATTCTCCAAGAGGTTTACATAAGCAAAATAAAAATTATAATGACAGTCTGTAATTTTCGTGGATGAACTTTTAATAGAAGTGCTCTAGTAAACAGCGACAATTTGTGTTCACTTGTAGAATTAAATCACTTGATATGTTGATTGTATTGAATTAGTCACCTGTATAAGTCATGGCTGTTGACTATTGAATTTTTTTAAAAGGTCTTTATTGATTTTTAAGGATAAAATATATTTAAAGGGTGGCCCACTGTTGTAATTCTGCTCATTATAAAGTGCTAAATAGCTGAAGGGGACTAAAAGAGTATTTGGGAAAAGAGAATCTATTTTTAACTAATTAGCTTCGAATCATTTGTCTAGCTAATCCATGTTCTCAATCTATGGCARGGTTTGGAAGGTAATTGAAAACCAGTCTTGTAAGAAATGTGGTGACTGCCCTAAGTAGAAGAGATTCCAGTGCTCAGGAAAGAGGAGAGAAAATGGTACTGCAGGACCAGGGCACGACCAATGTCCGAGCAGTCCTTGTGATGCTCTGAGTGTGTGTACACCAGAGTTAATTCCCACACTGCAAATCAGACAACAAACTCTTAAAAAAAATTTACTGATAACTGGATCACAGAGATTAAACATCTTGAACTGAAACATTATTTTAGTGTCGGTAAACGGTATCACTRTGATTGTGATAGGCTTTTACATCTAGYCAATATGGGAAGAAAYACACCCCACAACCCYCTCCCCCCAAATATTTGCACTAATTTGAATTAATATTTATCCTGTTCAGTGCCAGTAATATGAAAATTTCTGTAATGATCGAAATGCTATTGGAGTTTCAACACTTAAATGTCTTTCTTTAGTTTGCCTATATAATTAAGCTGCACACGAGCAAACAGACAATATTCCTGGCTGTGTGGGGGGAGGTTGTTTGGGATTTTTGTTTTCTTTGGGTTTTTTTTTTTAACATTTAAAACCCAGTCAATATTGCAATCCYGGAAGAGGATGAATAACGTATGGCTCTCTGAAATAGCATGTTACAGAAAACATCTTAAGATGCACTAACCAGCACTGAACAAATTTTATAAGAAAAGAGGCAGCATAAAGCTTTTTATCAAGATAAAGCAGCCAAATAGACAATGCTCAAAAAAAGAAGTTATTTAGCAGAGAGCCAAGAATTGGATAGAAATTTAGAAAATTTTCATGCTCTGCCAAAATTCATGTGGGTTAAAACAGAAAGAAAGCAAAAGGTAAGGAGATGAGATAAACCTACCTGAAAACAAGACTTTGAAAGAATCCAGCATATTTCTTTCAAATTTTATGATATCAAACTTTTTCTACATTCCTGAACTCTTCCTCTGTCATTCCTTTGCTTCTTGTAAATTCTTTAAAATCTTTTTTTTATAGTAGATATTCCCATATTCTAAGAATCTGGTGAGTTTATTGGTTTCTAGCATGACTTTTAATCCCATATCAAACATCCTTGGAAATTGGGACTGTTGTGAATTGTAATGTGTRATTTATGGAGGAGTGTGCAATTTCTGTAGTCATATCTCACTTCCTCTTAAACCTCTGTTATCTGAAGCCTTGTCTCAATKAAACCAAGTTTCTGGTGTGTTTCTGAAAACCCACAGAAGGTCTGTTTTCAGCACCAGGGGATAGATAGGGGATAGATTCTGAAAAAAAAAAAATAATAGTATTCCAAATGCAATGGATCCACCTCACGTAGAAAAATCCCTATCTCACTCTACATTCCTTTGTTCTAATATGATGCAGTGTGTGCAGTTATTTTTCTCATGCTTTAAAAAGAGTCAGGAACATAACAGCAATTTGCAGCTTTGGATCTTGTAGTTGTTGGAATCTCCACAAAAACTGCTGCTCAACTTCCTGATTAGAAGCACTTTATAAAAGATAGTTATTGTGGTTTTCGTCCACAAAGAAAAAAGAAAACTGAGTAGATATACTTTTAATTATCAGCTAAAATAAAATGAATGTTTTTGAGAAAGAGTGCATATCAAATCAACTCTAATTAACATGAGAAGACAAAAACCAAACAAGTAGCATCTACTTGATTTTATTTGCATTTCTCTACATTCTGCAGCCAAGTCAGTCACCTTTTAAGTAACCTCACTTAACTTAAATGTACTATGCCTGTAAATAATTCCTTAAGTGCAACAAGCCCATTAAAATATAGCTGTAAATGGGACAATGTAAACACTCCAAGACTTTGTTTCTATCTCCAATTCTCCATTACAATTTCCACCCCAATTTTCATGGGAGAATGTTGATGTTTCCAGATCCCTTCTCTTTATCTAATGTTCTGCTAGTTCTCCATGAAAGAACTATTTATTTACTGTACCACTGAATTAAGCAGAAGTCGGTACCACAAATAAAGCAGTAGCAACACTGAAATGGATTTTGTCTCCTTCCTGTAACTTTCCCCCAAATAAATATTTGCCCTCCTCATCCTTTGAAAGATGCTGATGCTTGGAAAATCAGCTCCTACAATCTAAGCTGCGRTGAACAAAGCTGAAAAATCCACACTGGTCATAATCTATTTTGATGAAATTTCATCCAACAAAGTTAATGGAATCATTCTCGTTAGGATATTTCAATGAAAAATGTTTCACCAAATAGCCTGAAAGCAAAATTACTTTTTTGCAAGGTATTAGTGTTGATATATTTAACCAATATACTTTTCTTGGAGGGAAGTGACTAGTATAACATTATTCTGTGGATTCCCCAGGGATGCAAAACTTTTTCTTTTTAAGCCCTAAGGGATCCATTCAGATACAAAAAGCAAGCAGCACTGGGGATTTAAATTTAAGTCTGAAGTAATTGGGTTGTGAGCTCAGCCTGCCAAGGTAAGATTTGCTCCTTTGGGCATGCTCCTGCATGCTGCCACAATCCTGGTTTTCCCCTGGAGTTATTTCTACTCCAACACCTGCAAGGACACAGCAGGGCAGGAGAATGCTGCAGTACTTCTGACAACCAAATGTTATGTGAAATTCTTCCAGTTAAAAGTTCTCTCAAGTTCTCTCTTTGGAAGCAGAAAATAAGACATTTTTTTTCTCTTAGGAACTTCCAAGGCAGTTCTTGTTCCATGTTCAAGTCCAGAAGAAAAATTTCCTTTTCTTTCTGCCTCACTAGTGAAATTGCTCATAGTGGGAGCTTTGGTTTT
>NW_026624260.1:39865-44613 GCF_030028575.1 Malurus melanocephalus
TTGCTTTGCTCTCTGGTTTGGTTTTTTGTTTGTTTTGCTCAGAAAAGACAGTCAGTCATCTCATTAGCCCTGTAATTCAGAAGCCACTTGAATAACAAGAGCTTGTATTGTTTTGTCATTTTTATTGAACAGGATCTCTCAGCACGCAGCAGGCAGATTAATGTCACTGGCCATCATTTAACTACTCATGCCCTCTCTAATTCATTCCTCAAGTTGTAGAATTGATATTAACTTTTAAGAAATGGACACTAAGAYAAATGATTTTGGTTTTGTTTTACCTTGAAATAAGAAAAAGGTCAGAAATCATTTATCTTGGCATGACAGAGCCTGACCAGGCAAACAGAACTTTCTGACAATTTGCTTAGGGGAGGAGCTCATTGTTACCTCCAGATGAAACACCTGGATCTTGAACCTTGAAGCCTTCTCCCCAGTTCTGCTTCCTTATGAATTCTCCCTGCTGTGCTCTGATTTAAAGGGACTGAAAGGTGATTGAGCACAATAATATTTTTGACAGAGGCAGAGATATTAGCTGTTTCCCTCTAGTTCAGCCACCTCATCTTTTGCAGTATGAAGGGGACTGGATCTGCTCTGATATTTGGAATTATTGAACAAATTACAAAGCAACCCCAAAAGCTGACTCAATAAAAACTGCAGTCCTGTGTTTTGCCATGTTCCCCCAAAACACACTCTGCATTGCCAGGACACACACTCCAGATCTCCCACCTTGCAGTCAAATAAGACTCGACTTCCTCTTGGATTCTTTTTTCTTTTGCATTTCTGTAAAAATTTGCTTGAAAACTGATATGAATCAATCTGGTTTTGCAAGAAGAGCCACAGAACACCCACAACTTTTTAATGATGTCAATTATTTACTAGACAATAGTAGAACTGGGGAAAAACCTGACAGCCTGTCACAGACAATGCTGGCGAAGTTGTTTAAATCATCTCTAGGCATGTTCTAATTTAGCTCATTATTAATTTCCTGCCAGGAAATCACTGCCCTAAACCTCTCTAATTCAGACATAAGTCATTCTAAACTCTCACACAGACAGCTGATTGAACCCAAGACTTCTGTCTCATTACAAAACCCAGACTCTTTCAGGCAGAAGACTGTTCTAGGCATTTAATATTTTGAAACAAAATGTACTGTATAATTAATTGAGTATGAAATGCGTTGTTCATCACAGAATTAGTTTATCTTTTCAAGAGTTTTCTGGCTGTATGCAATCAATCATTCACATTTCACAAACTGCTGTAGGTTTATGAATTTTCACTTTTGATACAATTGAGTTCTAACTGTGTTGCAAAATGAATACAAAATGCTATCTGGAGGCAAACTGAGTGAAGCCCCTCTTGTTCTATCTGGTAAAATAGAATGTTAGGTCATTAATCACCTTCTTCTTCAYCACTTCTCATTTTTTTCCAGCGAATTATTTGTATTCCAGCCATGTGGGGGATACTAGCAGAGAACAAATAAATCTGAACTGACAAAGCAGGAAATATTTCCTAATTATTTAGACTGCTGAAGAGAGTTGCAAAGCAGAGGCAAAGAAAACCCACAGAAAGATTGCTTTGTGAATCATTTCATTTGCTGGGCATGAGATGTGCTAACTTTCTTCAAAAGACAAGGAGATGGGGTGCCACCAAGAAGGAGATACCTGAGTGCCCACTCTTGACACCTCAGAGGAGTCAGCCTCAGCTTGCAAGGGTCAGAGTGTTTATTCTGAAATAGAAGGTAAGATGTCAAATTCTCACCCATCTTCTGCCTTCTGCTATGGACCAAACAATGTACTGAGAAAAGACTGCTTCATGACATCAATCTCTGTTTCACCACTGTTTTTGAATTAATAGAAAAATAAGTGACCACAGCCAAACTGGGTTGTGCTTTCCAGCCTGCAGCCTGCCTTAGCAGATCACATGGAGGAATGGGGCTTTTAGATACATTTTCCCCCCTTCCCTCATACCCCTTTTACWGTAAAATTGAATCCTGTGTCCCCTCACCAATGCCAAAAGGGCAAATCATACCCAAAACTATAACAGAAAACTGTATTCCTGTACCAGCGCTGGAAATCAAACACATATTAAAAACACCCCTTGCCAGCTCCTGAGGTGGATGACAGTATGAATTTGTCTGTGCACAAGAAATTCTTTGCACAAGAAATACCAAAGAACTTTCTTTAACCAGGACTTGCATGGCCTAGAGAAACTGTGCGCTCTTCTTCCAGACAGAGCCTTTGTTACAGAAGGAGTGACGGCTGTAGAAAAATGCCTGCAGAATAAATAACATTTTCTACTCCACTAGGTGCTATAATAACAACCTATAGTCTTTCAGGAGATCTTGCTGGTGGATTTGTGCTGTTTTGATGATAGCTGTCGATTCACAGYTCCTCAGACCATTTGACAATAGGGCCCCTACTGTGCTATATAAAACATGCACTTTAGCTTTAAAAGCTCAAACCTTTAATCAAATTCGAAATGCCASAGTAGAAATTTCAAATCACTGTCAGTATGACTTCACTCACGTCTTCAAGTCTGGCAGTCTCAAAAATACTTTCTGAACTATACAGTATCAAATGGAATTTGCTTAAGCACAGTGCTGAGAAATTTTAATAAGGAGCAATTTATATTCCTTTGTTTCTCTGATCACATGGAAAGAATGTTGAGCCATGTTTTCACTGGTTTTGCTTTTTTCAGTTAAAGCCTCAAACCATTTTGATCTTCACCATTCTGGTTTTCAATGACAGGACAGCTTTTTTAGGATTTTTAAAATTAAACAGATGGACTGAAAAAATTATACTAAAAAGCTCTAATGTTCAGCTTTTGAGTTACCCATTACTAACACTGTATTGTACCACAACACCTTTAATGGCCAATCTTTAACACTTTCCCCCAACAAATAAATGCAAAACAGATTTTATCAACCAAAAAATCAGATTTCCAGATTCCACATTTCTACTTTTCATTCAGGACCCARACCWCAAGAGATAATTAARGTTCCTRTCATCATTATCCTTCAGASAGGAATCCAGCTAGTATTGAGCCARTGGACAWTGGTGTTTCGAGGTCATTTTCTTTGCACTGARGTTGCAGTATCCCTCTGCCAGWGGGGAGGACAACCTGCATATGGCARCAAATWYTCCTGCAAGTGTCACCAATTTCTGAGTAACAGCCACAAAATCATTATCCTGAAAATATTAATTGTATCAATTAATTGTGTCCACTGACACGGAATAACTAGGTTATCCATGAAATCTAGCCTGATTTCAGGTGTGGCCAAATGTTTTTCAAGATCTTTTTGGTCTCTTTTTTGTTTTTTCAGCAATCAGGAACCTCTGAGGGCCTRAATGAGATCAGCTAAAGGGAGCAGCCACTGGTTCAGGTGCAACTGCAGTCTCAGAGGCTTCCTGTTGAAATCCATGAAATTCATCTGTATTCTCAATGTGCATGGGAGAAGTGACTCACCCCATTCCCTGCATCCATGCAGAAGAGAAAACTCCCCAGCTGAAACTCCTTGCTGGGTTCAGCACTAGATTTTTGCAGCCAGGACAGGGTGTTTTATCACAGCTGCCAGAGTCCAGCTTCGGTGACTCCTCTGAAATACAGTTTCAAGCAAAAACYTAAATCCACTGCTCACCTAAAGTACAAACCTCTCATAGCAGCATTATATAACAAACATAAACCTCTCAGTGCACCAATGCAATTCACAGGTGGTACTAAATTAAAAATTCTAAACACCATGAGAGTAGAGACAGAGCAACAGAGTACCCAAGATTAAAATGTTCAGAAAATAATTAAAGGAAGAACACCAAAGAATGCAAACAAACCATAAGAAGAGAGAAACTGAAAGATGAAGATCCAAGATGTGATATTGAAAGATAGAAAGGAATAATATATGTAGAKATGAATTGATGTATAGCCAGGGGAAAGTAAAAAAAGGTGCTTTATGAACCTTTTAAGGTGCAAAAGAGGCAAAGCAAGGATATGGAAATGCCATGGTGAAATCCTGCTTTCCAAAGTTACAAAATAGAGTTTCAAAAAACAGTGTTTACATAAAAATACAGTGAAAGAACTACAGCATGCAATTCACCAAAAAAGACTAAATAAAACAATTACCAAATAAAAGTATTTCAACAACCCACAAAAGGCTCAAAGATGGCTAGTGCAATGAATAATAATTATTCACTGTGTTGCATTAAAAAAAAAAAATAATGAAGGCTGAGTTTTAGAAATCAACTCTGAAAGTKAGTTTACTAGAATGCTTAGCAATGCTGCAAAGGGCACATTGAAATCAGGCCATCAGCTGGGACTTAAATATGAAATACCCACATATCAGTGGCATTTCCAGTACATTACTTAATTTATTTTGAAAACTGTATGCAAATATCTGGTGAACAAGTGAATCTATATCTCATTTAATGAATTTTATCTTTAAGTGAACAGTCAAGAATCAATTATTTCTGAACAATTTGTAAGTAAAGATATCTTAATAAACATGCATGCAAACATATAGTGGCAAATACTCTGATAAATATGCAAAACACATGAAGTGTTCATGAGTATTTCCTGAAAACTTTTAATTAAGTCCTCATCCAATCAAAGGACAGAAACATCACTTAGTAATGCTCACAAAACAAATCCCAAACTGCAAATCATGATCATGATATGGGATAATCTGAGCACTCTTTCTGTAGGCTAAAATTAAATAATTCAAAGAAAAGTAGCACCAAATTAAGATCACTTTAGAGATG
>NW_026624260.1:46911-58594 GCF_030028575.1 Malurus melanocephalus
GGAGCAGGCTGTCCCCTGCAGCCCATGGTGACCATGGTGGAGCAGGCTGTCCCCTGCAGCCCATGGTGACCATGGTGGAGCAGGCTGTCCCCCTGAGTTCAGGCTAGGTATGGGTGCTGTGGAAAAGGATCCAGGCAATGCTGTTTGCACTGTCTGGGATTGGATGGCTGAGTAAAAGCTGGCACTGTGCTTTATTGCAATTTTCCATGAAATTACTCTGCTTACACATGCTTCATCCTGACATGGGTTCAGAGGGCTGGCAGAGGAGTAGAGAGATAACCTTTTAATGAGCAACACAACCATCAGGAAGAGAGTGATGGAGATAAACTGAACTCTCATAATTGCCAGTTTAATGGTGTATAAGATATGAAACATGAGATTAGAAGTATAAAGCAAGGTTTATGTAAACACTGGTGTTGGTAAGAACAACAAAATCACAAAACCTTGAAAAACCTAGACACACTGCCTGGGACTTTTGTGGAACAGTTCCACAGAAGGTGGACTCACAGCTTAGCTCCCAAACCACTGAGGACCCCTGCCTTTTCCTGACCAAGTCTGGGAAGAGCAGTGCCAGGCAGCCTCTCTCCAAAATGCAGTGGGATTCAATTCAAGCCATATCCAGGTAATATCCATCCACTAGCTGTGTTCCAGGAAATGTTAAATTGGCCACTTGTCAGAGACCTCTTGTCTGAATAGGTAAATTGCAGTGAAATTCACYGTATGACAGTGATGAGTGAGGGAAAGAATACCGTGTTCTTTCTGAGCGGGGATTTCAGACCAGTCCTGGTACGCTGCATCCCGCAATATGTGCCAGTAAGTGTTATAAAGTGAGAGCAAAAATGAAATCATATAACATCTAAAGCTCCATGCAAGGTCTGGTTTRTTCCTTCCATCCCTCCTTCCACAACCTGACCCAGGAAAAGTAGCACAATCATGTAATGGGACAGAAAAACCTAATTTTCCTCATGAACTGCTTCTGTGAAACAGGAACAAATCTGTGCTGTTGTTTTCCCTCCTACATAGAAAAATAATTATCCTAATAGGCATTGTAGTTGTGTTGTGCATTTATATTATAACTATCTTTTACTATCACTTAATGATCTTTCTGTCATCCAAAAAAAACCCCTGGTGATTGAGTTTGGGTTTGCCTGTTTTTGTTTCTATTTATACAATAAAATGCAGTTACCAAGCAGGACATAATAAATCGAAATTCTGACATAATAAATAGATAATGTATTGTAATTGGATTATTTGTAGACTGTCTCACTCAGCAGAAATTTGCATAACACTCAGAAAGATTGCTGCAAATACTGAAAACAAGCAACRGAGCTAATTAAGGGGTTTGTTTACATGCATCTTCCTGAAAACACAGTAAAGACAGATTTCAAAATATATTCCCTCCTTGGTTTTCTGGGGAGATTGCTGCAAGGTTGAAGAAGTGATGGCTCTCTAAGTAYTCTTTTCCATCGAACCCAGAATGTAAACCTCCATCACTGGCACAAAAAGGATAATGCACCCAATTCCAGCAGCAAGGGCTGGAACTTAYTGCAGTGGATAGACACGTTTCACCAGATCAATAGACATCTGTGTTCATGCAGATAATCATTGAATTAAAACTGAGAAGTCTATTCAGTTGTCATCCTGGCACACACCAAAGAGGGATTGGGCTTTGTGCTTTCAAATGCTGATGGTCTGTGACCAAAAGTGGGATTTCTGATCCCATTTTTCCTTGTCTGGATGCCTGGCTTCAAAGATCAACACTGCAATGAATGTGCAGGAATAATTTGACCTGAGAAAAGTCTCTAGACACCACTTTAACAAGGCCTTTAAAGGAAACAAAATATTGGCTCTAGTTTTGTTTTGTTTGTATCTTAAAAAACAGAATGAAATTCAATGAAACAAGCTAAAAGTGTTAGTAAAGATGTAATTAGTCATAAACATTGACCCAGATCACCAGGTTTCCTGAAGAAATTAAGAATTTTCTGGCTGTTTGGAGGTTGGCTTTGAGCTCAGTTTCTGGGAAATGATGCATCACTCCCAATCAAAGCAGCATAAATGATCACACTGATGTCCAATTTGGATGGTTCTTCAGACTCTCAGGGAGAATGGAAGTGTGGACACATACTTTGAAAAAATCACTGACTTAAAGGTGTTTCTTTTTTATGCATAATAAAGTTGATTACTGTCTGCAACTGGGGAAATTTACCTGGAGAGTTTTTGCAGAGGGAGCTCAGCAGCACACAGGGCTCTTAGCTGGGGAAAACTGAGATATTTGMCCTGGCTCATCCCCACCCCTGTGCCTGAGGGGGGTCACACAAACAGCCCTGACTGGGTGTGTGCAATGYTTACAGTGACATTATTTGTGACTTGGGCCATGGTGGTCGGTGCCTGATTGTATTTTCCTCCGCAAAAAGGGATTCTGTGCCAGGATATTAAATTTATTTGCATCAGTCGCACAAATGGATTGCAGCTCTGGTAACAAAGAGATCTTAACTTGCCACTAATGCTGTAATTTATATAAATATTTTTAAAAACCAATCTCTGGGTCTGCAGAAGCTGTTTCAGTGACATGTCAATGTGTGCATCAGTCTTATTCTGTGTCAGGTTCAGGTCTTTTCTGTTCTCTCACGGGCCATACTGAGCTGGAAATAAATAGGTTTTTTATCATTTTAACTGTCTTATAATATTCTATTTACTATAAACTTTTGTTTATGTATAAGGAAAGTACTAAAGGGACTAAATGAAGGTTGTAGTAACCCTCTATATGAATTACTGTTGTGGAGTCAGCATGCCTGGGGTTAAATGTGTAAATGTGGCACTTGGGGACACAGTTTAGAGATGGGTTTGGCAGAGCAGGGTTAATTGTAAGACTTGATGACCTTAAAGGTCTTTTCCARCCYAAAMAATTCCATGATTCTCTGATTCTATCTCTCATCAAAATTATGTCCCACAAGTATCCAGTTTCAGTATGGTCTCTAGAGGGGAAAACGGTGTTAAATGGGATTAAAAGTTAATGAAATATTTTATAACAATGTTTTACCATAGCAACAGAAAGTAAGATCTGAGCATTGTATAAATATTAATATTACTCTCCTCATCTCAATCACTTAAGGACTGGGGGAAAGTGTGTGGAGGGGGAAGAATCTCATTTTTATGRTTCTAAAATTCAAATGTGAAAGAGGAAGAGAGATTCGGTTGTAAAAAGAAGGTGCTGCTGACTTGCCTAATGGCCCATAATCTGCTGGAAGTACAGCTGCACTGGGCTTTTAAACAGGTGCTCTGATTATAGAGCATAACAAACATGTTAGGCTTTGTAGTGCATTTAATATCTTATAAACAGCCAGGCTAATTTAGGCAGGGCTAATGGGTTRGCTCCAATGGCACTCATGCAAAAGGTGTGTGATTATATCTGTGTACATTCCAGGGACARTTTCGGTGCTCTGAGCTCCCCACATCTCAGGCAAATTCCCTGCAGCATCCCAGTCAGTCCAATAGGGAGATGCAGCTGCTCCTGCCTCTGATCTCTGGGTTTGCTCAGTGACCCTGTGCCTGTATAATCTTTGATAACAGGACAGAAACTGAAAATGAGCTTGATGTCTTGAGAGAGGCTGCTGTCATTGATAWTCGCCCCCTCTCCAGAAATGTGTGATTGTGTTTTTTCCAAGTGCAATCCTAGCGAGTGTGATGTCCCAACTGTCCCTGTGCTTTGTGCTTCCTGAGGTTCACCTCAACAGGTTACTGCAAGCCTTTGCTAACTTGAGACTGAGTGGGTTATACTTTCAAACAAGAAATAAAAATCTAAAAAGGTGAATGAAGACTTATTCTGCTGTGATGTAGACGGATTTCAATAAGTTAGTGTCACCGAAACTGCAGGGAAAAGAAAACCCTCTATCACTGTATTTGGAGTGATAGAGAATCAGTCATTACTTTATTTACTGGACAGGATGTTGTTCTRGCCAGGATGTGCCACAGAAATAATTTCATCCACACATAGCCTGGGTGTACAGAGAAAATCATTCTAGGACACACAAAWTTTACAAGATTTTCCCCAAACTTTATACAGTCAAAGCCCATAGAACTCTATTGGTTTAATGTTCATTGGTCAAACATTGTGCAGTTCTCAGTATTTGGGTTCCTATTGGATATGGATTTCTTTATCTCTAGTGCTAATTAGGTGCTCCTTCTTATCTTTTTATCCTAGATCAGGTGTTCTGACCACCCCAGGGCTGATGTTCCGTTGATGGCCATTGATAAGTTCTTGATGGTTCTTGATGGTCCTGATCTTCTGAGCCATTCCTGGGGCTGTTGAGATGTTCACTTCATCAGGATTTACAGGGTGGAGCAATGCCCTGGAAAGAAACCTTCCCCAGGGGAAAGGCAAACAGGATCTCTGACTGAAGTTATATAAAAAAAAAATTTAAACTGGTATAATTTCCAACATTAGGACTAATGGAGGAGTAATAATCAGGGTAATTTTGTGTGTGTGAAAAAAACAGAACGAAGAATCCAATGCAAYGTTACTGACAGCACAGGTCTTATTTGGGGGAGCAGATCACTGGGTTATTCACATTTTATGACCACAGATGTTCAGTCTGAGGCATCAGCACCAATATCTGCCCCTGGAGCACATCTGGGAAAGACAGCCTCCATGTGGACCCACTCATCTGTCTCTGCTTGGTGCTGTCCAAGAAACACTTCATGCCTGTGGCTACAATCATTCTCCCTGTGGGCATAGAAATGAGGTGTTTAAATATTTGATTAACGGGATGGTAAAGCCAACACCCAGAGCGGGATCCTACCGGAGGCAGTGAGATCACTGCCCTGAGCTGCTCTGCAGCTGCTCCTCAGATCATTAATCCTTCTCAGAGGTCRGCACAGCAAAAACAGAAAGGAGGTGCTGCTTTTGGGCAGACCAAAAGAAAATTTGTGGGTTCAGAGGGGAAAGGGCAGGAGATGTAAATGTTCTGTAGGAAATTAGAGTGGTGCCTGAGAGTTCCAGACTGGAGCTGGAGCCTCACGCTTGCTGCAGTGCCTGRAGGTAYCTGGGTGATGCACARCTGTAGCTTTGGGATTTGTAAAGARCTGCATACTTTGAAAAGTCCCTTTCTAAATGAAATTTTATTTTTAATTGCTGTTGGAGTTTCTTTTCACAGAAGGAATCTGTACACCTTACATGAAATTCAATTAAAATGCAATAATAATTTTCAGTGTATTTTTTTGATGTGTACTATAGTTCGCAGCACAGTCAGAAATGTTTAAGTAACTCCAATATTTTTGCAGATTCTGAGAGTTTTTCTAACAACTGACACATTTAGGTTTTAATATTTATGCTCTGTTGAATTTTGACRCCTAAAATATCTGAAAGTGATGTGACCTTTCAGACTTTCTATTTTGTTTTTATTTGMGTTACTGCTGTTCTTTCAAGCATCTGTTTGGTGGCATACTGAGAAGGAACACTTATTATTAGATTGTTTATTTTAAGAACAATGATATACCAGATATGCCATTGTTAGTTGAAGTGCAAAACATCAAAAAATAACGTATAAAGCTGGCAGCCCAAATACATGTTTCTGGGAGGTGTTACCGAATCTGTTTCTTACTCTACACAGGAAGAAAAGTCGTTTTTTTTATAGCTACACTAATGCCACATGAGCCATTCTGATTAAAACATTTAGACTTTTAGATCTGATGCTGAAATCCCAAAGAAGAGTAAGATTAAAATATGCCACATCTTCGGCATGGTATCTCCCATTTAATGAAGAATACTGTAATAGAGGGAGATTAACCTTCTCATGCTGTAAAAATTTAAGGGTTAAGCCCAAAGCTTTTAGAGCAAGCACACACGGTGGCTTAAGCCAGAAAACAGCTTCTTGCAGTGAATCCCAGAGTTGCAAAGTCTCTATCTCGGCCCAATTATSTTCTTTGAACTCTGGGAGCCTGTGGATGTGCACAAATCTCCCCAAAATCCTGCAGTAAACCAGGAGCAGAGAGAATCTGCTATYCTAATGATGGAATGATTGAAATCATTCCCGCCGAGCCGCGCTCAGTCCCCACACTCCAGCACTCTGTAACGTATTCCATCGTGGACACGCTTCTCCAGATCACTTTAGATTTTATGTCTGCTTCATTATGCAATCTTAAAAGCCTAAAATGTGATATAATGGAACATTTAGCTCAAAGATAAGGAAAACAGCGCGCTGCACTTTGTAGCCATTTGATATCCTGACAGGAAAGGGAGCTGACACATGATAAAGAAATAAATAGTGCTGGCAGTGAGTTATGGCTTGTGGGGATTCATTCATGCATTATTGAGCTGCTATCACGACACAGCTCACTCTGCAATTGGCCAGGCCACCATTTTGCATTCCTTCAAACAGACTGGTTTCCTGTGGAAGGAACTGACGGGAGCAAATAAAATGAAAATGTGCAGGCAAATGGTAGACAAGAGGGTGAAATAACAAACCCAAGGGCAAACGTGMACATCCTGTCGATTCCCAGACTGCAAGGAAAATAAAGTGCTCAAGCGTTCTGGTGATTTGTAATGTACAAAAGGCAGATAATGTGAAACAGTTGTGGTGATCCCCTGCCACCCAGGACATGGAACTGGCTCACATTGTGTTTTCTTTCTTTCAGCTACAGGCTTCTATGAAAGGCAATTTTTAAAATTACCATTGAGGAAAAATCCAGTGCTGTGTATGATAAATCTCAGTCTGGTTAGATATCCTCACTGTCATGACCGTCATTCTGTACTAGGCTCTTTGATTAACAAAAGTGCTTGAATACCTCGATTCCTTCTGTTAAATATATTTTCTATTTCTTCCACTGTTCCCATAGCTACAAAACTCCCTTCAATTTATTAACACTCGAAAGTTCAGAGARAGCAATAAGCTGATTAATGATATGTAAAGGAGAAACTCAAGAATRTAAATCCAGGAGGCCGTTCTTGGTGCAAAGAAGGGCTCCACCATAGGCTCAGGGCCTCAGAGCAAAAATCAGAAGGGAAAAGAAAAAAGGGAAAAAGTTTAGCTGCCACCTGTTCAAAATACAGAGCAGTAATAATAGGATACCCTTTCCTTGATTAATTTATCAAGCATGGATCTTTGCACAGAGCATCTGAGGTTTTGTGATATTAATCTGAGTCGCTGCTGATAAAATGAGGATATGTGAGGTTTCGCAACAAGAACATAAATTCCAATTATCAACCAAAGGGAAGAAAGAATTAGTTCAGTAGGTTATATACACCAAAAGAATGCTGCAATTGTGGATGTTGARGCAATAAATATTATAAATACTTCTYACATTTTCATAGTCTYCWCATGCCAGTAGCTAAACAAGGTTGAGAAAGAAGAATCAATATTAAATTACACTCTTTGCAAACATTAATAAATATTCCTGTTACTTCTACAGCCTCTATACGAGAGTCCAAACTAATAAATCAAAAAGCTCGTTCCATTTTTCCATTTGGCCACCACCCAGACAAAAGCAGGTGGAGGCATTAAAAAGGGTTGTAGGGAGGTTATGATTCAGTTATCTATCCTTTCATTGTTTCCCTGGCTATCCCACTATTTCAATTTTGATACACAACACAGTTGTCCAATTAGAGTTTTGTCATTTATGGAATACTAGCTCTGGAAATAGAGTATGACTGCACACATGACAGTGACTCCTCAGSATAAACAAACACAGTTGAAATTGGCAGTACTCCTAGCTAGAGGGCTTTATCCAGTGCAGAAATGTGCCTGTGATATGATATATGCAGACAAATTCCAAATAATTCCAAATAATTCCAGATAAATCCACAGGAGCGCCTGAGACTCTTCAGGGTATATGAAGGAAAGAGAAGAAGTATTGGAAAGAGGGTGAAAAAAATTCTAAACTTTGCTTGKATTTGCATATGGGGAACTTTTCTTAGATGAAAAWAAAGAGAAATATTTTATAGTTCATMCTATTCTATAGTTATGTTCAAAAATGACATAAACTCAGACATATATAAAATGGTACTAAGTCAGAAAATTAAGTGTTTGGGCCCATGTTATCCTGCATTAGTGTTTTTAGGGGCCAGAAACTCAGGTCCAGGCTTTGAATTCAATGTGACTCTTTATTTTCTAACACCATCCTCTCTTTGAGAAGGAAGAAAGTGGGTGGGTAGGGAAAGGATGAACAGAAAGAGCTTTTCTCTGTTGCTATGTTAATTATCTTGAAATTCTAGCTGGTTATCTGGTGGAGAAAAATAAGTTTTCTAGTATGTGTATTCTATTTTTCACCCATTGTTATAGCAGGAACGAATTTTTAGCTTGAAGGGTTAAAGAGGAACCYTTTTCACTCAGGCTTAAATGGCTGAATGATGCTAATGGCAAAAAAATCTTTCAAGCTGCTACAGAGCTGCCCATGTTTTGCAGAGCTTTTTTTTTCCCCCAGATAATGGGACAAACAAACATCAGTGCTTGTATTCCACCATAACAGCAAACCTTTTCTCATGCTCCAGCCTGTTTATTTTCCAACAGTCCTTGGARGGGGGAACAAGAGGGGAAGAGTTGAAGAAATAAAACCCGAAATCTCATTGTTGTGCAGAACATAAGCATTATGTGGGGTATGTAAATGTGTGAAGAGGCAGTTAATGTTGTGGCTCTTTGCAACAAATACTGTGCTTAAAGGTCATTGTGACAGGGGCTTTGAGAGCATCTGTTGCCAGGAACACACAGGATGAATCTCATTACTGAAAACTATTTGAGTGAMAATCATCACAATCCTTCATTATTCATTATCTTTTCTGCCTTGCAAGAGATCTGYACCCTCTTTCCCTCATCCCTGTTACCCAACAAATGTGTCAGACGCTTTTCAGTTCGACAACTGTGACCTCAAAGTCACCTGTTTCAGGWTTTACTTTATTTCTATTTTACACTGCCGGGTAGAATACTTGTTATCTTGAAGGAAATGATTAAGGAAATATTACCCATGAATATTCTAGGCACTGAGACTGATAAAGGGGTGATGCAATTCACAYATTGGGACCAAATAGTTTCATTTAAGCAAACTGCAGTTTGAATGCTTCCTCAGTGATTTGAGAATGACAGCATTAACCACATTTGAACATTCCCTTGAAGTTTGCTTCCCATTCTGCTTAGAAATCTCCACTGCAGTACAGAATGMAAATACTGGCTATGGGGAGGAAAGCTGTACCAGCCCTCTCAAAAGTCTACATTGCYTTCATTTGTAGGAAGAAGGAATTAAGCATTTTTTAAATCTGCCTGAAGAGAAAATTTTATGAAGAAAAACATTTTAAAAATCAGGGACTGTTGTCAGACTGATTCACATTCTTTCATTTATTAAATTATACAGGCTTTTCTTTTATGTAAGCATATGTTTCAATTCTTTAACATATTTAGCAATATTTATGGTAATTTAAGAGCCTTTGAATTCTCCATACCAAAAGAGAGYTTCCAGAAAAATGTGATGCAATGGCATCAACCTACATCTCTGTCGGTGTTATAGATTTTGCTTGTCCTGCTAATATTTTCCCCTTAGAAGTAAATGGAAATGTTGTTCTTCATCCAACAATCAAAACATCTCTGGTTAAAAAGCTTCYTTTATCCTAAAGCATGAGGGTCAACCAGTTCTGCCATTAGGAAATTTTAAGTCTAGGAATGTCTGTATTGAACATTCAGCTGGAGATGAGAAAAAGCCATGCCCATGAATTGTCTGTGCTGTGTCACCGACCTTTAGAGCTGATCCCATGGAGGAGATCTTTGCAGTGTCTGAGCACACTGCATGGTCCAGAGGAGTTTATGAATCCCTGAGCAGAATTTGGAAATTTGGCTCCTTTTGTAGGAGCTAGAAGTTACCTTGGAGCACAAAGGCACTGAGTGTATTGAAACATAAATACTGTGAACCACAACACCACCCCAAAACGTAGAACAGATTTAAATATTGGTGCTTTGCAATCTACATTTCAAACCAGATTGACAATAGACTGCACAAACCTGGTTTGACACCTACATGTCTGTGATATTTTATTTTTGGTTGTTTTGTGGCATATTTTGTGCTGTTTGTACCAGTGCAGGGATGACATTTAATAAGTTTGCTGCATCTGAAATGGTAGTCTGGGTTTCTAGCAGCTAACATACAGGCAATATTGGCAATTTGAATATTCTGTCATCTGTTATGAAACCCCAAAATGTTATACCTAATATAGATTTTTCCTCTCCCATAAACACTTCAGGTATACATTCACATATAGCACTTCTGAAAAATCCAGGATATGGGTCGAGTGGTGTCAGTAGCATTACTTACCTATTAATCTACTGACTATCATATCATATACATTGCAAAACTTTGTTACTTTAGAGATCATAACTCTTCATTTTCTGCCACATTGCCTCCACACATCACAGCAAATCTCATTTACTGATTTTTACTGACAAGGGCAGCAAACAGAATTCTATTTTGTTTACAATGTGTCTATATGGGAACAGGATAGCCATCCTGAATTATTTAGTTTCTCAGTGTATGGCATATTTTTGCAAACAACAATTGGCACATGGCAACACGGAATTGTTAAATAATGTATTGGTTTCTCTTACATGTGCATCAAATGTCTTCCCTAAATAATATTCTGTCCAAAGGGAAAAACATGAGAGCTCCAAACCTAACCTGCCTTACAGTGCAGACATAAATCCCTGTGGGCATATTCCCCATTGTCTTCCTACCTGTGTCATTCCTCATCCTCTGTAAAGTGGGTACAGTGCACAATCAGCTCTGAAAAGCAGATGATTTATTCCTCTTTTCACGATGGTAAATGATGATACAAGATGCAAAACAGCCAGAAATTTGATCTTTGGTCCTCCCTAAGCCTCTTTTGTTTGCTCTGAAGTACCAGCTGTACTTCAGGTCAGAGATTAAAGTGCATTGCAGCAGCTAGAGCAGTTGCCATAAAATGCTTCCATTTCCCAGTAGTCACTAAAGTGATCRTTTACTACCAAGTTTTTATGCTGTCCCCAGGAAATATCTAACATGAAACAAAGCAGTGGGCAAATACTGATTCTGCAGTTTGGGAAGGAAACTTGCATATGCACACTACTTTCCCCCTTTCAAAAACAACCTGTGTTATTCTCTTCATTACTGACAGAAGGTATTGTCTCCGACCTGGTCACCACTAAATTTCTAATTGCATAAAATTCAAAATTAATTAGATTTTCAAGAGTACTTGGTGCATTCAGTGTTTCTTGGAAATAGAGTGGTTTTTCAAGTGGGCTACTTCACATCAGCCAGAAACATAACAGGAGCAGCAATATCTAGTGAAGAGGGAAAACTAACTTGAACTTGCATAGTCTTCCACTGCTTAATCTTCAGAGTGATTTTACCTGTTTATATTCCATGCAGCAATATGATAATCTTAAATTACTATGGAGCAATTATTAAAGGTACTGCTTTACAGAAAATGTTGTCATCTGAATACATTTTATGTCCTATTTGGGAAGATGTTAATGGTGTCAGAGTTGTTTATAACCCGTGGCCCTCACAATGCTGGGCCCTTGTTTGTTATCCAGGCTACCTCTGATTTCTTTTCTTTGTGGTTTCTGCAAACAGAAATATTTATTCAGTAAAGATCATGTGCCACTCACACACATCCTCCCTCCATTGTCAGTGTTCACAAATATCCTTTGTGGAGGTTCCTTTCCATCAC
>NW_026624260.1:58720-61722 GCF_030028575.1 Malurus melanocephalus
AAACCAAACCAAACCAAACCAAACCTTCTTACCTTTGATTAAAAATTTTCAAAATCCTTATAAAAATTGTTTTCCTTTATTTCTGCTTTGAACTGCACTAATCAAACTGTTTTTAGTTGGGACAACACACATCCAAGATCAAAAAAAACCTGACTTTTACTAGACTGTTTCTGGGAATAAGTTTGAGTGATCATTCTCTATGAAATTAAGATAAGGAGTTTTGATTCTAAAACATTACAACTGAGAATTGTTCAGGAAATGCCTCATTTTTCACAAACTGCCTGGCACTGAGAGGGAAATCACATTACTGATTAAAATCAGAGAATACGATGAGAATCTAGTTTTCATAAAAATAATACAAGCTGTGAGAACTGAATGAGAGAACAATATTTTTATTTGTGACTGTAGCTASACATTAAAACATGAAATATTAATAAGGACTATGATAGTTATAATATTTCATTTTTTGTCTAGATTTTTGCCACATCAGTCTAATTCAAATAAATACCAATGATCTGCATTAAAGATAAATTTTCAATAATTGGAACAGCATGTATCTTTTTCTCTGGAATTACTTTACTTAAAAAGATTACTGCTATTTCCACATGTTCCACTTTGATTTCTGCAAATAGTGTCATTGTTGGAATCACAGAT
The DNA here is from genome assembly GCF_030028575.1 of Malurus melanocephalus. Classification (NCBI taxonomy): domain Eukaryota; kingdom Metazoa; phylum Chordata; class Aves; order Passeriformes; family Maluridae; genus Malurus; species Malurus melanocephalus. Next base: position 59,375 of record NW_026624260.1, read on the forward strand.
GTAATCAATAAAAATGTATAAATTGGACTAGAAAACATGAAATAGATGATTTTATACAGAGAAGAGCAGAGCTTCTTGCTGCTTAGCACAGAAACATAACAGAGTGTCAGAAAGGGGGTTTAGAAAGGGGAGTCATAAATAGCCAATTTTTTTGCATTCCTGCTTTGGGTGGTTTCTTGTCCTACTGAACTCATGATTGAAACCTTTCACTTGTGAAAAGGTTTATTTATTTTACTTTCTAATTTATCTCCATCTCCTGCTATTTTATTTCTCTAACCATGCGACCTTATTTTGTAAAGTACTTTAGGGATTAAGTGTCAGGAAAGACAAAAAGAGAAAAATATAAAYCTTGATTTAGAGGTTTAGGTTTTATAGAGAGAAAAAGTGCTCCAATAATTATTAACATTAACTGTTGCATCATTCCAAAATTACTTCTAGATCCCAAAGAATTAATTAGTTACAGGAAATTAGAGTCCATTAAATAGCCCTGTTCACAAAATAATCAGTAACCAACCAGCAGTCCTTCAATTTAAAAGCCCATCTTCCTAATGGCCAATGTAGTGCTGGCTTCAGGTTAAAAGAGCACGTGTTCCTAGTTTGTCTGTCTCAGCAGAAGGTGATGGTGTATTTGCAATAGYTGACACTCCTCCTTATCTGCCTGCACTCCTGGACTTGGAGGAAATCACCAGCAGTTGAGATAAGGGGGTGCCAGAACCCAGAGCTGACAGACTGCTGCCTTTTACAAAGTGAATCATATTTCTTAAAATGTACAGCAGAGGAGCTTTACCCTGGGAAAAAGAAAGGGACAGTTTTGGAGTTTTGTCTCAGTGGTGGAACGTTCAGGAGTTGCACTGACCCAAACCATCACTTTTGTGTAATAGGGAATGTTTCCATGTTATTATGGGACCTTGTAGAACAAAGATCTAAATGTTCCTGTGAAATTAAATAAATTCATTTTCTTCTCTCACCTCCTTCACTCTCAGCAGTTGCCTCTTAAGGATCTTGCCATTATCAGTTGTTCCTCAGTCTGTGAGATGTGTGCTTGCAYGCATTCACAAACATATAAATGCAATTACATATGCACATAGATAAATAAACCAGTCACACACCAGCCCTGCAGTGACTGGACTGCAAGATTAAGTACAAGGGTTCTGCAGCAGAGAGGGAGGCTTTCTGCTCAAACCAAGATGGACTCAGAGAGGGAGRYTTTCTGCTCAAACTCAAGCACRGGTTATGCTGTGTTTGGGGCAGTACTTAATGTGCTGCTGTTCCCACTGCTGACACTGGTGGAATGGCAAGGAAACTCTGATCATTAAATCTAGCTGTGGGAGGGATAGCAAAGGGCACCACATTCATCTCCAGCAGTCACTCGGAATTGTTCAGAAATTGATAAGAGGATGCACACTGGATGTATCTGTTTTGATACACCAGACCTGAATATAGCACAAAATGAAGGGTGATTGGGAGCTCAGCACTTTGGACATGCCATAGAAAGGACCCCAGACCATTAAAACAGAAATTGTGAAAATCCAAGCAGTAATTACAATAAAATTAAAAGGAATAAGCACATCAAAAGTAACGAGTAAAAAACATTAAAAAGAGGTGCTGTGACTGACTATACTGCATCCACTATTGAACGAGGATTAATTGTTACCATTGCAGCTGTGAACAAGAGAAAAACAAAGAAATACCACCTTCCTTGTGGATGGAGGAATAGACAATAAAGGGGAARTAAAAACACACCTCTGTGCAGTGAATCTAAGCTCTACCATGGCTATTTGTACAAGGAGAGAAACCTGCAGTGCTGAGCTGTGTATTTTATTCCTCCCTATACCCATATTTTCTGTCTTGGATTTGCACCAGCAGKGACAATGTGCAGCAGAAATCTCCATTTAGCTCTATTTTCTGCCTAAACAGTGTGTTTTCTCCAGCTGTGCATTCTTTGTCAGGWTTTGGCCCTTTGTATTAAGGTGAATGCTTTTTTGGCTGTGGTCCCAGTGGGGTGTTTGATAACTTTGTCAGAAAGAATCAAGAGAATGTAATGACTGAACAAATAATAGGCTGTCAAGGAACTTGAGTTACAGGAACGGAAAGATAGTCCAAAACGCTCTGCTCTTCAAAGAAACCTAGAAAAAAACTTTGTCTGAATTTGGCCTTCAGAACTTTGACATCAGCCTTTGCTTGTCTGCAAGCATCAACTCAAGCTATAAATGGGGTTTTATATGGATAGTTAGTCCTCGTGAGAGGTTTCTGGCAGGCTGCTTTCCCCCAGGTCAGTTGTGTACCAGATACAGAGCTACCACAACTGCTTTTTCACCTCCATTCCTGTAAGAAATGTCTTACAGATT
>NW_026624260.1:61871-65316 GCF_030028575.1 Malurus melanocephalus
ACAAGGTATTATCCCTCTTATGGAAAATTAGAAACACACAGAAAAGCTATGTGTTTCTACAGAATTTTAATATAATTTTAGTGCCTATCCTGAAGCACATTTCAATCAGCAAATTCATCAATTCTAAAGTCAATGGATATTCTTACAGAAATAATGGATAATTTTTGCTTTATAAGCAGATAGGAAGTAAAGAGACAAACAGAAAAATGTTCAATGCTCAATATATTCAGCTGACTTTTGCCTTTGAAAAGGGTTTTGTAAGGCARGTACCCTTTGAAGACCAGAAATAATCCCTTTGAGCCCTGGAGGCCTGGCTGTCACCTTCTCTCACATCAGTCAGGAGATGTTATGGGGAGGGTGGTGGGGCACACCTGGTGGGATTTGGAGAACTGGGAATGCTCTTTTGGAGCTGCATCACCCCATGACCCAGATGCAAAGGCTTGATGCTGCTGCACGGACAGCCACAGGCTGATGAGTTGCTGCAAATCAGTAAAGGGAATGACACAACAGTGATTTAATGAGGCCCAGCACTGAGTTGTGGCTGGTCCAGTTGACCTCCACAGGTTCCTTCTGTGACTTCTGAGTTCTGAGTGCTCTGAAAGAACTTTTAGGATCCCCAAAAGCCCTGCAGCTGCACGMTTGCACCGAGACTCCTCCAGGGGAAGGGGGAGCAGTGATTTCATTTTCTTGTCTTCATTCCATAGCCATCATTTCAGCCAGCCAGAGCCACTGACCTTSAGGCTGCCTTACCCACAGTATCCTGCTCTACCCTTCCTTTGAGGCTGTCACAAAAATCCACAGTTTCATTTGCCCAGAGAAATGAGAAGACACTTGGAATTGGGGCAGGTTTGCAGCCAGTTGACTTCTCTGCGATGGTGGGTCCATAGGTCCTGTCTTCCTGAGGAGAACCCTTGGGGGATGGCATCAGAACTTCCTACAGCCAGTAAAATAAGCCACTCCAAAACAAAGTTTTGTCAGTTAAACAAGGAAACTTTATTTGCAGAATCTTTTGATCAGTACCTGTTTTCTGCTTACACACCAACTTTTAGCTTGGAAGCTTAAGCTGTGTTTATTTTAACGAAGGCTGTCAGTTCTTTAAATTTTTCACCTTTCCAAGTCATTGAGTCTCCACCTAAGAACTTATATTCTATCTTTATTTTATGATTCAACTCAGCAGAMAAAGACATATCTCCCATTTCTCATTCAACAATAAACAAATGGAGAATAGGAACAACATGCAGCACAAAGATTAAGAAGTTGAATTTCTGTGCAGGTCTTTTTCCTTGCCACTTAAGGCAATAAATCATTTCGATTAGACATAATTAAAACAGTTTGCATTTGAAATGTGAATTAAAATTGAAATCAGTATTATCCAGTTCCCTTCTTCCACATTCATCTCAGCTATCAGAAGGGTATTGCATATCTATCTRCTCTTGGCACAGATTAAGTCATAACTTTCATTTTTTTAATATAATCTCTGGTTGTAATCAAGCACTGGAATATGGACTTTTATCATCAATTCCACAGTTACACAGTCTTTTCCAAGTTCCTGTCCAGATACCTCTGGGCTTTAAATCCCTTATTGTCTTTTCTAATTTTCCCTTTTCATCTAAAATTAATTAGGGTGCAGGCTCTCTTGTCTTTTTAATATTGCATTCAGCTTTCAGAGTGTTTTTGTTCTCCACCTAAACTGCAGTTTTTCAAAGATTTAATGCACTGGCCTCATGTCTATGAGTGTGAATTCAACAAAAAGGATGCCACAATAGATACAGGCCAAAAATTAAGTAAAGAGAAATAAAGAAATCTTTTTTAGTCTGTTATTAAAAAAAAAGACATTATGATATTAGAGTGCAGAGCGGTGGACTGATTAATTAAGATAATAAAACAGATGTAATTAAASATGACTTGGATTCTTTTTATCTGTTGTCAACCAAACCTTTCAGAGCCTGTAAATAAGCAAGCCAAGTGACAGGTGCAATTGGTATGCAGGGGACTTAAGTTACTTAGTGTTGTAATTTTTTCCTGGTTTTCACTCTTTTAGAGCGTCAGGACTGACGCCTGGAATAAACACATTGATTTGGTTGTATTGTCAGTGGGTCACTAATCACAGAAATCATTGATTAGACAGTAATCTGTCAATTAGGTCTGACATTGTCTCTGGTACCTTGGCAATGGGGGGGCTGCATTCTTTAAACATTGACCTTGTTTTTTTCACCATCTGGAGACTGAAATGAGGATTCACAGCAAAGACAATGGTCTTATCCTTTGTTTTACTCCCTTGTCACTTCTGTTGGGTTTTGGTTTTGATTTTTTTTTCTGGGTAGGTTTTTTGGTTGGAGTTCTTTCTCAGCTCAGGTTTGATTGTCATGTGTTTTTCTGCATTTCTCTCTTTTCGAAATGCACACATGCTGTTCCTGCACATAGGCAACATTCTGACAGGATGCTAAAACACTTCAACAATTTCCTCCCTACTGTTTCCTAAAAACTGATTTTTAGCATTCATCCATTCAAATGATGAAGTAACAGTTTGTAAAACTTCATTTTGGGGGGATCGTTTTGATTGCTTTTTGAGAAAATCAGGACTCTCTGGCAAGTCTGATTGTGTGTCAACATTTCAGAGCACCTCCAGCCCATGGGCTCAGCTCATCCCGGCAGCATTCCTGGAGAAARGGAAGTGAAATGTGATGTTAATCTCCCTGGATAGCACTGGAATGAGTAATTCTTCCAATCTAGCAATAAGACACAATGTTAGCCTTGAAATTAGACACTTGGGCTGCAGTTCATCATTAATCAGAAAGGCACTTGAGCATGTCTACACCTTTAGGCATATGCTGAAGTGTTCTGGGGCAGGCCAAAGCCAAAGTAAATGCTCAAATGATTTGTGGAGCTTGTGTTCCAACATGTTGCAGTTCCCATTCGTGTAGAGCAGCAGGAATGCAGGTTGTTTTCTGCACGGAGACTGAAAGCACTGATCAGACTCTCATCTCCATGAATTAAATCAACATCACTCGGAATTAGCTCGGTTACATGAAGCTGTCAGGGCTGTCTTAGGAAAAGATCCACTGCACTCCGTGATCCAGGGGAAGTCTGTGACACCCTATCAACTCACAAGAAACAAGATTTCCCTCACCACCCAATTTCTGTGTATTTCAGAYCCATTTTGAGCTGCTGTATATATATATATCTCAGAAACACTAATGGAAAACAGAAATAAGCAGCCAGATTTCAGAAGGCATTTACTTTTACCTTACAACAAAGCTGTTGATAAGAGAAAATGAAAATTAACACTTGAGTGCTATTTTTATTTTCTATTTTTGTTTTTCCTGCCTCATAGGTTTGTGTGATATAAAACACAGTGCTACCTCATTACATACTGATGGATCTGAAACCCAGAGGTAGAATATGGAGTTCAACTGGTATTTAAGGTGACATTTCAGGGGAGGGG